>NW_005842383.1:1020840-1028548 GCF_000455745.1 Alligator sinensis | reverse complement strand
TTTCCCTTGACTTTACAGCTTTTTGCTTATTCTTCAAAAAAAAACTGTGTAAGCTTTCACCCCATTCCATTGCCCAGCCTTCCTACCTGTCTCTCTGGTAAATCTTTAACTTAGGAATTAAGGAAACATTAAAATACATGTGACAATATGTATAAATCTATTGCTGTTATGTCTGGGTAACACTTCATTGCAAACTTTAATTTTATAGAACTCTCCACATTACATCACATTTTCCCTTTCTTCATGTTGTGATATACACACACATCCCAACACAATCCTTTAAGAAAGAAAACAAATACAGTAATTTTTGACCAAAAAAAATCAGCTTTTATATGTCCTTGTGTGCTCTCTTGGCTCTATATAGATTACTTACAACAGACACCAAGCAATTATTTGATAGGAGGCCAGTCAGTAAAGGCATATAAACAAAATCAAAGAATTGCAAAGCTTCTTACCTCTTAGATTTACTGAGTTTTATGCTCACAGGTATTCTAGAGAGGAGCTGGACCTACAGATTTCTGTTTGGGTGCATATATGTTTATTATATTATTACTGGTTAGAGAGCCTGGATCAAGGCACTAATTCTCTAGCACGGAAGTCAGGAGGGATTTGAACAATTCCAAAAAATTTGAAAAGCCATCTGCCGAAGTGAGCAGCATGTAAATGGGCTGGATTTCTGACAGGAAGGGAAAGTTCAGTTTAAATTGCATTCATAGGAACCGATATCAGGTAAGAGTAAGAATGAAACAGATGCAGGCATGGGATACCAAAGCTGAACAGCTCAGCTAAGCTGGCTCGGCTTTGCAGGATTGGGGCTCTCTAACGCAGTGCATTGCTCTCTCCCTGGGACCAACCACACACCAAGTCCCCTGATTTAGCCAGGAGAGGGGAAGAACCACACCAACCTGAGCCCCAAGTTTCACCGGGTAGATTCCCATCAGATAGCAACTCCTTGTTTATTCTTGCCCTCCCCAAGGGGTTTGTGGGGTTCTGGATCTCAGCACTGGCACTTACCAGACATGAGTTCTGGTGCATCTCACAGCTGCTAGTTTGGGTCCTTGTCCCTGCAGTGCAGGTCTCCAGCTCACAGCCCCAGCCCCATCTCTTCTGTCCTCAGTCAATAGCAGCTCACTTTCTTGCCTCCCTTCCCCACAGGTGAGCAGCTGGGTAGAGTGAGCACCTCACTTGCAGGGCTGGGGATGCAGCACTAGCAGAGCTGGAGTCTCAGGTGCCAGTTGATGACAGCTTTCCCGCATGGATCTTGTGTTTCTGACAGCCTGAGATTAGGAGGAGGGAGGCAGCAAGTCCCTGGCCAACTACCTGCTGTGTCCCTCCCACATGCCACTAACTACTCCTCCTTCTGGTCACAGATGAGCTCCTTGGTATTTAAAGGGCTGCAGGGACCTGCCAGCTCCTGCAAGCTTGGAAAGGACAATATGTCAGAGCCCTGCAACCAACTCCTCCTAGCCCAGTCTGGGCTGCTTTGCTTTAGGGCATTTATTGCATTCTTCAGATAAAATCACCAAAACCAGGCTGCTTCACAAACCTTTCAACTGTATTTTGCTGCTGGGGTGGGGGAGCTTAGGCAAGATTCTTGTTGCCTGCCTTACTGCTCCAGAAGGCAAGGCTTTATCAGATCAGTGTGTTTGTTTGGTAAGAGAACAGGCATGGTTTATTAAAGTGTAAAGGTGTCTAGTTAATAAAGCGAATTCCTGAGAGGGAAGCTGTGTGAGATGCTATCCTCTCTGTGGCGAGGCAGAGAGGACTGTGTAAGGGTCATTCTAAACTGAGGTCAGAGGCAGAACTTCAGGACAAGGAGTGTGACAAGCCTGGCGGACTTCTGAGCAAAGGTTCTTGGATGGGAGGCAGAGTCTAGTGGTTACAGTACCAGGCTAAGCATCAGGGGACTGGTTCTGGCAGGATTTTACCACAGACATGCTGTATGCAGAGCACAACACTTAACATGCCTGTTTCTCCACCTGTAAATTTTTACTGTCCTGTGTAGTGTTCTTAAAAATCCTTGTATCTTAGTACTACAGAACTTCAAAGCATTATACAATTACGAACTGTTACATTAATCTTGATAAGCCAGTTCAGTTGTTTAAACTCAGATAAGAAAAGAATATATAGTTAAAGCATAATGTATTTAGCAACTGTAAATGGCATTTTATTGACAGTCCTGCAGAACTGATATTGTCTGGAGAACTGGAGTGCAAACTTAGCCAAAACTGCCTCACCTCTGTCCCTCAGCCATGCCCTCAGGAACTTCTTACAAAACTGGGTAGAGCAGAGATCCATTATTTAACATCTTCATAAATAGGCTAGAAAAGAGGGCAAACCACATGTTAATGAGGCCTGCAGTTGAAACTAAATGTGGAGGAGTTGTGAACATCAGTGAGTGCAGACAAATTATACAAAAGGGAGAGATTCAGAACTTATGCATAAATAAAGGGAAATATATCAGAAAAAAGGCTAAGTCATTCATATGGGGGAAAGATACTCTAAAACAGATAATCAGTAAGGGAGAAACCTGGACAGGAGCAGCTTTGGTAGAAGTGCAGCTGTGTTAGTGGATAGTAACTTTAGACCTGCAATTCACTTAACAGATCAGATTCCTACAAGTAACCTGTAATGGATTTGGAGTACACAGTTACCTTTCTTATTAAAGATGAAGTAGTAGTTTTAAATTGTAAGCTTTTCAAAGGAAGGAATGCTAGCTGAATATTCAAAAGCACATACATGCATTACAAGCACAAATCCTACAGAAATCCAATGAAACATGCTTCCAATTCACACAAGCACTTTTTAAATCCATCCCATGCTTTCAAATATGTTTGTCTTTTGTTTATCACAATAAAAGGGGCCGATAACACCATCTGTTGGTTGCTGAACATTTTCCATTTTTGTACAGGAAGTCCTTGACTTACAACTTTTCGAGTTACAGTGAATGGCACTTACGGCCTTTATAAATGTACACCCTGTTTCGAGGTTCTGATGCCGATTTCAACTTTACGACACTCTCGACACAGCTGCCTCCAGCTGGTTGGTCCCTTGTAGTGGGAGGAGGGGGGAGGGAAGTGGTGTGGGAGGGCAGATCAATGGCCCCCACAGCAAGGGAGGGATTGGGTCTGGGACAGGGGCTGGGGCAAAAGCTGCCCAGCTGGAATGGGAGGGCATGGGGAAGGGGTGGGGTAACTCCTGCCACTGTGCACCGCTGATCTGGGAGCGGCTCATCCGGCGGCTCTCACCGCTGCTCCTACCACTGGTCCAGGAGGGCATGGGGGGCAGGGGGCATATGCCCGCAGATCTGTGCAGGGCAGGTGGGCGGGCCAGGACTGTGCCGGGCTACACTCCAGGTGGGTGACAGAAGGCACTAGGAGCAGGGGCTATGCCCTCCTGGGAGGTGTGGGGAGGACGGGATAGGTCCTGCTGCTGCATGCTGCTTGCCCAGAGGCAGCGCAGTGGCTCCACCCTGCCCTGGCTGGGTGAGCAGCAGGAGGGCATAGCCCCCACTCCCAGCATCTTCCACTGCCCACCTGGAGTGCAGCTTGGTGCAGCCCTGGTCCTGCCTCCCCACACGCAAATCTGGGGGCCCGTGCCCCCTGCATGCACTCCCATACCGGTGGCGGGAGCAACAGTGAGAGCTGTTGGATGAGCCGCTCCTGGACCAGCAGTGCATGGCAGAGGAAGCCACCCCACCCGCCCCCCGCCTCTCTGCCTCGCCTGGGCAGCTTTTGCCCCACCCCCTGTCCCAGCCCCAGCCCTAATCCCTCCCTTGCTGTGGGGGCATTGATCTGCCCCTTCACGCCCCTTCCCTCCACCCTCCACACTCCCCCCCACCACAAGGAACTTACCAGCTGGAGACAGCTGTGATGAGCATTGTAAAGAAACCAACCCCTCTTCTATAATATTGTTCCTATGGGAAAATTGGTTCCGAGTTATGACTTTTCGACTTAAGACGCAGTTTTCAGGAACCAACTGCACTGTAAGTCTCAGGACTGCCTGTACCTATTTTTCAATTTCTTATAACTGCCAAATTGTAACCATTTGGTTTAAATTTTACACACCATTTTGAAGTTTTGGCCATTTCCAAAAATAAGCAGTTGTGGAAAATAACATGCTGTTTAAAACATTTCTGGCAAGCTTTCCTTTGCACATCTCTAGCAATAACATGTTTTGGAGAAGGGAGTAGGAATTGAAAGGGTTGTACCAGTCTTTATATCATACATTTGCCTTTTGCCATCTTCAGAAAATCTACACAAATTTGGCCAAGTGATATGCTTTTGAAAAAAAATCACATCTCATATATGGTCATTAAAGCTAGCTTTTAGAAGCTACAGCCTCTGAAGATTTACTTGAAATAAATAGGGTATAATAATTGAATTAAATACTCTAAGATAATGCATACAGATAATTGTTGAATTCAGGTTATGCAGCAAATCATAATTATGGCAAAACAAATATACAAAATATACAAAACAAACAAATTTAAAAACCAAATATACAAACAAATACACAAAATATACACAAATCTCAACTCGTGAACTAAAATATGTGTGTGCACTTAAGAAATTAAAAATGAGTGTTTTTGAAGATAAGTGTTCAGTATTTTCTTCTTCTTTTTACCAGCAAACATTTAACATTTTAGAGGATTCCATGTTCTTGCTACAGCAGATTTTGCCAGATTTGAATGAAAACAGCAGGGATGGTAGCCCTTTCTGAGGGCATGAAGCCTGCAAAGTTTCAAGGAGATAGGTCAAAGGGTTTCAGGGAAACTGCATCTCAAAGTCTTAAAGAAAAACTTGTGTCACTTGTAAGTGTGAATGCACAGGGGGTGGAAACGGCAGGAATGGTAGCCCCTGCCGAGGCCACAAAGCCTGCCAAGTTTCAAGGAGATAGGTGCAGGGGTTTCTGGGAAACTGCACCTCAAGCTGCTGACAAGCAAAACTTGTGACGTGTGACTTTGTGTGTGTGTTAAGGTGTCTGGGGCCTCTACATGACATGGTAGTGTGCCCCAATGAGGTCTCCTCCTCCCCTACAGCCTCAGGCCAGTCCACCACTTTAAATAACAACAGGTAATAAGTAAGCAGCACAGTAGCACTAGCAGCATCTCAGGCAGCTAAACTGTCACAGTGCCTTTCTTTCCTTTCCTGAAGGAGCTTCTCCACCAGCTGCCACCGAACTCTCCCTGCCAGCCCCAGCCCTGGGGCTTAGATGTGTCCAGGGCCCTGTGTCCTTCCAGTCAGCTGACTGGGGACAGGTGCTAGGGGTGTTGGTCTAAGGACATGGCACTGGCAGACAAGGTCCTTTGGGTCAATCTAATCAGATATTTTTTAGTAGACCAACTGAATAGTTAGAGAAATATATCTTAGGAAGCTTTGGGGTTGAAAAACCCTTTGTCACACCGAGGAAGCATCTGCAGTTGGTGTGTGTGCTGTTCCTGGATGGAAGGACAAGCTATGAGCTGCACTTCATCTCCCTCCTACGTAGTAGGTACAGAAACTCATGGACTCAATATAGACATTGGAATTCTGACACACTACAACCTGACAGATTATCTGACTCCCCAGGTACCTCTCCACTTCTACCTGCTACACCTCCGTCACCCACTCACCCCAGCCTGTCCCTCACCCCCTGACGTGATGCCTCCATTTCCATTTTTCACTGACTGGCTTTCTTCCCTGCATTGCATATCAGCCTCTGGCTTCTTTACTATTTCTTCCATGCAGATACAGCACACACACCAACTGCAAGTGTTCCCTCAGCCTAACAAAGGGTTTTTCAACCCAAAAGCTGGCATCCCAGGCAGCTAAGCTGAGCTGGCCTGGAGCCTCACAACTCCACTGCAACCAGCAAGCCTCAGGCCTGTCAAAGATGTGTGCGTGCGTGGTGGCTGGAGGTTATGGCGCCTCCTACCTGTACAGCAAGCCTCAGGCCTGTCAAAGATGTGTGCGTGCGTGGTGGCTGGAGGTTATGGCGCCTCCTACCTGTATTTCACCAGGGGGATCCTCAGTCCTGGCATATCCTGGGATTGCTGTGCCACTGGCAGTCCTACCAGGCCTTCTGACCCTGGCAGAGTGCAGTTTTAGTGGTCATGCCCAGGACCTGGGATCTCCTCCTTCCCCATAGCCCTAGCCCATACCTCCAAGTTCATCCTGGCATGGGAGCTCAGCAGGGATATGTTCTTCCCTTGCTGGCTGGTGATGCAGTGAGTGCCTGATAGTGGGATCTGGTGCCTCTGGACCCCACCATGGAAGCCATGCCCTGTTGTTTGCCAGGCTTTTGTTGTTTGCTACCACCACCATCCAGCTTGCTACCACCAACACCTAAGTTGAGTACTTCGGTCAGAGCAATGCCACCTTTCTACCATTCCTTGCCCCATTTAGTTTAGAAAATCTAAGACAAGTAATTGAAGAACTCCATTTTTTGCATGATGCAGTACCATTAGATACTTGGCCCACATTGGCCGTGCCTGTGGTGGAGGAGGAGACTGGCTGGTGGATGGTGTGCTGGCATGGGACAGTGGATCCCCCTCTTCCATGTCCCCACCGCCTCTCCTATTCTGCCTCCCTAACTCTTCACCAGCACCTCTGTCCACTGATTCAGGATTTGGCTGCTGCATACACTCCCCTTCACCCCCGGGTCACATCTGGCAGCCAGCACATGGACCGTACTGGTCCGCAAGGGACTAAGCCATTTCCTGATGCCTTCCTTCAGCTGCCTCACCAGTGCCTGCACATCTGGTGACAGTGGCTTGTCCCAGACAGGAACATTGATCCCCTGGAAGCTGTCCATTTGGCTCTGAAGTTCCCTCACTACAAGAATCACCTGACTAAGAAGGGCATTGCTAGCCCTGAGGGTCTTGGTAGCCTCAAGGAAGGGTTTGAGAACCACCAAGATCTGGGAGATGGTATCCCATTCAGCTCTGTTAAGTGGGCCACTGATCCCAATCTCCCTGAGCAAGGCCATTTCATGGATGGCCTTCTGTTGCTCCACCAGCCTTTTGAGCATCAGGTATGTGGAGTTCAACCGAGTCTCCACATCCTGCATGATTTTGTGCTGTGGGATGTTCATCTCGGCCTGTTTGTCACACAGCATCTTGCCTCCCTTGATGCTGTGGTGGAAGTAGCCTGCTACCTTCCTGCATTTCAAAACGAGCTTGCTGGTGTTGCTGACGCTGTCACCGCCAGCCCTGTCCTCCTCTAAGGCCTCCCTGACAATGAGGTGGAACTTGTGTGCCACACAACTTTGTTGGCATCACAGATTGGTTTGACTATATTGGCCCCATTCAGTGGCCATGAACCCACAAGTGAGCTCGGCCTACACAATGAGCCACCGCTGCACCAAGTGGTTCATGGCCCCCATGATCTCTGTTGCCGTGTGGGACTCATCTATCACCTCAGCTTGAAGGAGAGCTCACTGACAGCCTGACTGGTTGCACCAGTGCCCTGTGGGGGAGAAGTATGCATGATCTCCACCCCAGCTGCTCCAGATGTCCGAGGTGAAGTGTAAGGCCACCTGAGAATCTGCCTTGCACAGCTCCTCCCTCAAGTATTCCTTGCATGCCTCATACAGGGAGGTGTGGCAGGGCACTGGTTGTGCCTGCCACTTTAGGGGCCTGAAGCTGGCAGCTGCCAGGTGCCTGATTAGGGCAGCCATTTTGAATCTGGGGCTGCCCATATAAACAGGGCAGTTCTGCTGCTGGAGG
>NW_005842383.1:1003253-1020727 GCF_000455745.1 Alligator sinensis | reverse complement strand
CTGGTGGGGCTCCCAGTGGTGCGGGAGCCCCCAGGAAATACCAGGCTAGTTACCACCCCAGTGAAAGGTGGGTCGGGGTGCCTTAACCCCTAGCCACCACAACCAGGTGGGTTACCCCTTGTTGGAAGGTCTGGAAGGTGGACCCCATGGAGCAAGAGTGAGGCCATAGACTCACGCCTGTTTGAACTTCCCCTGACTGGTCAATGCTGGGGCCAGGACCAGAAGGGTCAAAGGGCTGGGGGCCCACCACAAGGGACGCCCAAGAGCTGAGGCCCTGGGGTTCCAACTGGCCTGGAGGTGGGCCAGGGCTAGTGAGCCAAAGGTCCCGGGGGGACCACACCTGAAGGGGAAGCAGTTCAGGGAGCTATGCTGCCTGGTATGAAGGTGGAATAGACCGCCTGAGGAGAGGAATCCAGGTGGGGTTCAATTAGTAGGATTCTGGGGCCCAGTGATACGGTAACATCTGGGGCCAGTGATATGGTAACATCTGGATGCCATCAGCAAGGCTTGGGCTGCTGTGTAGGGGAAGAATGGAGCCACAGATAGCGCCCCCTGGCATCGGGGCAGGAAATGGGCAGCCTCCTGCTTAATTACATCATTAATTAATTACCAATAAGGCATGGCAGGAAACAAGGCGGGCAGTTAGCCCAGAATCAGGTGGGCGGGCCACAGTTAAATCAGCCCCAAGAAGGCCCCCTGTTACAGGAGGGTGCTGAAGGTGGTGCATGCGGGTGCTTGGTATGATGGGGCCATGAGCGCCATGAGCCACCTGAATCCTGGCTGCTGAACTAAGAAGGGCTGGCCATCCACAACAAGCATCTCTCCAATGCTCTGGGTGATCTCACTCGCCCTTGCAACGCACCCCCCTTTCTGTCCACCTTTCCCTCGCTGTTCCAGAGTGGCCTGCCTCTGCTTTGGGGGAACAGGGGCTTTGGAGCAAGAGGGGGACTTCCCTTTGGGTATGCTCCCACTGGTTCCAGATTAAGGAGGAGCAAGGGCAAGGGGATGGTGCCTACAGAGATGCATCAGCATCCCTGCGGTGCTCGCTTATGTAGATTTCATAGATTTCATAGACATTAGGGCTGGAAGGGACCTCAGAAGATCATCGAGTCCAGCCCTCCACCCGAAGGGCAGGAAGTCAGCTGGGGTCATAGGATCCCAGCAAGATAAGCATCCAATTTACTCTTGAAGGTGTTCAATGTAGGTGCTTGAACCACCTCCGATAGCAGGCTATTCCAGACCTTGGTTTTGTTCCCTTGTCCCAGCTGGTTTTGGCTGGGAAATGCAGGCAGATAGCATATGTGGGGTCATCTGCCAGCTCAAAATGATCCCAGGCCACACTACCCGCTTGCTTCTGGGGTGCGGGTGCATGTGTGGATGCTGCAGTTTCTCCCTTCTCAGCAGGCAGAGGCACAACAACAAGAGGAGTGGAATCAGCTGAGCCTCTTGCCTCCACACCCTCTACCTCAGCCTCTTCTGAAGTGCCTTCTGGGGAAGGAGACCTGCCTCTAGGGGAACTTGAGGGGTGTGGAGCACAAACTTAGATGATTTCCCCTCCTTCCCCAGAATTTCCCTTGCTAGGGCACTCAGATCCAGATCCAGCTCTCTGGCACTAGAAGGCTCATCATGGGAAGTGAAATGGGGGTAGAGGAGACTGTCATGCTGGTGCTGCTGCTTGTTGCTGTGCTGGTGGTGGAGGGGGTTATGGCTGGTGCTCTTGGAGGGGATGCAGACTCAGGCACAGGCAGTGGCACTGCTCCCCTCTCCTTGCTGCCTGTACAACTAGTGGAAGCCTCACGCCTGCTTGTAGCAAAGAGGCTGCATCTCAGTTTGGTGGAGGGAAACTTACAGCTCTCCCTCTTCTTCCCCTCCCTGAAGGCTTGCCAGATGCCTTTCCAGCACACTTCATGGTGTGTTTCATAGTGTCTTGTCTTTGCCTTGGTGTGCTGGAAAATCTGTCTCTTCTTCTGTAATGTTATCTATCTGATGTATGTAATATATGTAGATAAGATAATTGTATGTATGTGTATTTATGTAATGTATGTATGTTTGTATTTATGTAATAAATAAAATAAAAATATATAAATGTATGTATGTTTCCCTATATGAATTCTATATTATAATGTGCAGTATAATTATTCTGTGCTTCCCTGCACAGTGAATGGAATGCACACCGTGAGAGACAGCACAGATTTTAAAAGAATCAAAATAGACCAAACAAAAAGAGGATTTTGGTGGAGGAATACATTGAAAGGAATCAATCAATGAATATAATAATAAAATAAAAGGGTATAGAAAGAAAGCAAAAGGTATTACTAAATCCCACTTGCTAGACTAGCACGTAGGAAATGAATGGTAGCCTTTGTTGTCTAATACTGCTTAGCTTCTGGAAGATAGCTCAGTAACTGAGTCCAAGGCAGAAAGCAGCTCAGTTCAAACAATGCTGTTTTTTATGCTGTTTTTCTATCCCTCTTCCAGAACTATGGGATTGGAAGGGACCTCAGGGAAGGATCACAGTCACTGGCCAGCTCCACAGTCAATATCAGAGCAGTCTTCCCCTCTCTTCACCCTCCCTCTAGTTACTTTCTGTTTCCCTGCAGGCAATCCCAGCTTCACTTTTTGTTTCCCTGCAGGCAATCCCAGCTTCAGCTTCAAAAGTCAAAACATTTTGAAACTTTCTAAACATTTCGACTGCCCTCGTTTTGTTTCAAGGCTGTTTTGAAGCCCTTCATTTTGTTTCTATTTCACTGTTTCAAGCTCAAAACAAGGCAAAACAGCATCAAAACAAAACAGCTGGTGAAAAATTTCGCATAGCCCTACTGAAGACCACTTTGGGCACTGACAGACTTGGGGAGGGAGGGAAGCACTTAATGAGAAGAGGAAGTGTACTATAAAATACAGTCCTACTATAAAATACAGTTTTTTCAAAATATAAGTTTATTTTGAAACATTGGGAACAAACTGTTTTCTAATGGTTACCTTTGGATTGTAGGCTCTTGTGTCAGGAATGGTATCTTGTGTAGATGTTCGGTAAAGGTTGTGGAACCTTTTTGGGGTATTGCAAATATCATTAAAAATATTTCAGCCGGAGAGATAAATATCTAATTTCTAATAGCACAATCAAACAGTTAAAATTGATGTCATGCATCTGAAAATCCCACTTTCATCTGTATGTCCTGTACCTACTAATTATATTAAATATCACAACTAAGATGACTCTAATTATTGAGAATTGAGGGGTGAATATTTTTTGTCCTCAACTGATTCATGATATTTGCAGTAATGTCAACCTTAGTATTCAAAAATCATAAGCCAAGCCCCTAAATAAAACATTTTGGTTATTTCTTAGCACTCAGGTGATGTTTTCAAACTTCTCTCTGTAAGTCGGAGGGTTAGAGACTTATTTTTAAAATACATATGTTTATTTTTAATGAAAATAACATTATGAAATAGCAGTATTCAAGGTTCTGAAACAACACTGAATATTTCAAGACTAACACTGTGAGATTTATGGTGTTCACTGTTCATTTAATACCATGATATTAATGGTATCATGATATTAATGCGGGCAGTCGCTGCTTGCCAACCCCCGCCAATACCACTGTGGTCACCTGCGGGAGCTCCCCACTCAGCCGGCTGCTGACACCACTGTGGCTGCCCGTGGGGGCGCCCCCCCTGCCGCGCGGCCCCTGCCCCCCCCGCCACCGCCTGCAGGCAGTTGCCATGCCCCCCCAGCCTCCAGGGGCACATGTCATTCATGAGTGCAGGTCTGCAAAGTCTATTTTTGAATGGGTGAAAAATAAGAATATTTTGCATTTCAACAGAACTCTTCATTTCAAACACTTTGCTTAACATTATTTAGTAATATTTAATCATCAGCAGGGATCCTAGAAATCTGTTTGCCATGGAAAAACACATAAAAATGTGGAATTTGCATTTTTACATAGAATCTTTATAATTGCTGGAAAAAAGTACTGAAAATAAAATGCTGGCTCCCCAGTAGGAGCCAGCAGTTTTCATGGCTGCTGCAGTAGCCCACCTGGGGAAAGCCACTAGCACACAATGAAGGAGCCAAGATGGTGGCAGCCTCATCCTCCCCCCGCCACTGATTTGCTGAGGGCTGCCTGTCGTGCAGCTCCGCCCTTCTCTATCAATCACTGGTGAGGAGCAGGGCTGTCTAAAGGACAGCCCTCTCAACCAATCAACCATGAGGGGCAGGTCTGCTGCCAGGGCTCCTCAGCCAGTTGTTGTTGGGGGGACTCACCACAGACAAACATGGATTTTTATTTTTTTATCAATTGGTTTTGTTGTGGGGGGGGGGGGGGGGGGGTTATCATGGAAAACTAGGATCCTTGATAAAAAAAGGTCTATAAAATATGAATTATTACCCTTATTTTACAAATTACTTAAGCATTGAAGTTACTCCTGATTTACATTGAAATAAAAATGTTGCCCATAACTTACTCCTGGCCTTAAATTAGCATTTAGGTCTTACCTTTTCTAGACTACAAGTACTTGATTGTCTTGGAAAATAAATACATATATAAGAATATTGAGAAAGAGAAATCTAGATGATTACAAAATATTCCTGAAAGAATCTTGTTCTCTGGGGCATCAGAGAGAAGGGGAAAGAATCAGGCTGCAGAGGGGAAAAGAACAGGTCTATCGGCTCCTACTGCTACAGCTCCTGGATCCTATAAATAATGTGATCCTACAGCCAGCCTTAATTTTGTCTGTTCTCTGGTGAGTAGAATGTTTTACCTGCCTACACAGGCCTGGTGCTTGGATATCTTGGTCTTGTCAGTCTCCTGAAGCACTTTTGAACAAGGAGATCTGGGAGTATACAGACATTGCAAATTTGCACCGAGCACATTCCTATTCCTTTTTTTCCTAGATGACAATATTAACCCCTTCCATGTGTCCCTCAGACATAAATATGCTTTTATTTCTGCCAGTCATTCTTACAATTTTTTTAGTGCAAATATAGTTAGCGTCACTTTGATTCCCTTCTCTACCCAATCTGCTGCTCTGCTTCCTGCTCCCTGCTTGATCTGCCGCTGTGCTGCCTGTGCCCTACCTAACCTGCTATGTGCCACAGACGCTGCCTGTGCCACACATGTTGCAGGTTAGCCACCACTGCACCATGGTAATGTATAACATTAAAAAACAGACTGATCTCAATAGTCTTGACTGAGCATCACTCTCAGTAGCATTGGGCTTGAGCTGCAAAACTCACATGTAATTTTGTTCCAGATTCTGGTATCTGCCCCCAGTATAAAAATTGGCCTGTTTTGATTTATTCTTCCCTTCCTGTCTGAACCAAAATTCAAAGCAAAGCCCAGGGGTTGCCCACATCCATACATCCAAAAGACTGAAGCATTCAAATTTCATGCAGCTAATGGACAACAAATACAACAACTTTTTAATAATATTTTGTTATCCTCACTCTGAAATAGATTGATTTGGGGTGAACACAGTATAGTCAATCTATAACTGTTCCTTGACAGTCAAGGATGATTGTCTTCCATGAATATCTTATCTGTTGGTCTGAAGATGGCTGATGAGGCTAATCTGGGATTGGCAGGTTCTGTTGCAACTCGGGCACATGTTTCCATTCTGGAGTGAGTGGCTCCAGATTCTTGATTCAGTCTGTGCTATGCTGTTTCTGCTGCTCCCGCTTCTTTGTTTCCTTTTGTTGTCGTAAGGTTTCAAAGTACCTTGCAGCAGACTCTTCTTCCATTTGGGGTCGTCTTGGGCTATAGTCTCTCACAAGCTGATGTTGATGTTGCATGTTTTTCAAGTTGACCTTGAGGACATCTTTGAAGTGCTTTCTCTGCCCTCCTTTTGAACGTACACCTTGACTGAGTTGGGAGAATAAAACTTGCTTTAGGAGTCTGGAGCCAGCCCAGCAAAATTGATGTTGGATGATCATCACTTTGATGCTCATAGTTTTTACTTGCGAGAGGCCACTAATGTTGGGGCAGCTATCCTCCCACTGGATTTGAAAGATCTTCTGCAGGCAGCATTGATGGTACTTCTCCAATGACTTAAGTGTCTCCTGTATGTAGACCATGTCTCAGCTCCATACAGTAAGGTGGGGATCACTACTGCTTGATAAAACATGAGCTTGGTTTCAGATCTGATTTTGATCTTCAAGCACCCATTTCCTCAGGCATCTGAACTGCACTTGCACATTTGAGATGATGTTGGATTTTTTCATTGATGTCAACCTTCTGCAAGAGATGGCTTCCAAGGTACAGGAAATACTCAGTGCTCCCCAGAGTTTTACTGTAAATCTGAATTACCAGAGCTGGGGACTGCTCTTTAAGACCTTGTTGATGGAGGACCTTAGTCTTCTGAAGGTTTAGCATCAGTCCCATTTTCTTACATGCCTTGGTAAAGACATAAACAATTGCCTGAATGTCTGCTTTTGAGTGAGCACAGACTGCATCATCAGTAGCACATGTGAGCTCAATGATTGAGGTCAGAGTGTAGCCTTGGTTTTGGCTCAGAGTTGGCTAAGATTAAAAAGTTTACCATCCATTTGGTAGATTGCTCCACTCCAACTGGAAGCTTGTTGGTGGTCAGATGTAGTATCACAGTAAGGAATATCAAGAAGAGTGCTGGAGTGATGATGCAGCCTTGCTTAACTCCCTTTGTAACTTCAAAGGGATCTGTGATAGATCTGTTACTGAGAACTACCACTCTCATGCCATTATGAAGCAGTCAAAGAATGTAGTTGACAGTAAGGCAATTCCTGTTATTTCCACAGTCAGACTTGTTTCCTTTCTTGAAGATTGTCATCTCTGTGGTCATCTGGGATTTCCTCATCATTCCATATCCTTAAGATAAGGGTATGGAACTGTGCTGTGAGCTCCTTTCCCTCCTGCTTGAAGATTTTGGTGGGTTTTCCATCAGCTCCAAATGCTTTGTTGTTCTTCATCTGCTTGATGGCTTTCTTCACCTTGTCAAGGGTTGGAGGGATTCCAAGTTCATCTCTGCAGGATGGAGTTGAGAACACTCTCATGAACAACAGTGTTGCTTGAGAAGGTCTTCAAAATGCTTCTTCCAATGGGCATTGATGGCCCCCCGCTCCTTGATCAGGTCTTCTCCATCTTTAGGTCTCAAGAGAGTTAGTCCCTGAGTGCTCAGAATGTAGCTGGCTTTGGTAAAACCATCTTAATTGTGGTAAAGCAGGAACAAGAGAGTGTATACCAGACCACGATTTCTCATTTGTTATGTTTGTAGGCAGGCATGAATCAGGGGATTTGAGTGCAGCACGAAAAAGTGCAAAATCATAAAATATACTATATATAGAAAAGTCATAAATTCCAGTGCACAATGTAAGCCAAGATCTGTCCAATTAAACCAAGAACTCTCACTGGGGCAACCTTTGGGAAGATGCTAAAAATTTACAGGTGTAACCGAACATAGCATTCAGCCCAATGGGTCTTTGTTACTGAGCTCATATGCCAAAGTGTTGAGTGCCTTTAATCACTGAGAAGACTGAGATGTGCCTGTGTATTCAACTCTTTTATGCATGAAGTTATTTCACCTGCATATCAATTTAAATCCCAGTAGCTTTCTGCATGCACAAATGCTGGGTTTGCACGTATAATCATACATCTGTGCACATAAAGAAAATAAGTGTCCAAGATTAAAGGAACCGCAGTACAGTGAAATATAGCATGGATGAAAATTATTCAAACATAAGTGAAATTTAAGTTGAAAGTGTTCCTTTACAAAATTATTGATGACTTGAAGTTCTTTTTAAACTAACCAGTTTAAAAAAAAATCTATTTTCTGATAGAGTTCTCTTTAAATAGTATGTTTTGAAACTTTGAAAAAAAATCTTTGCAAAAACACCATCTTCCTTTTCCTGCTCCATTACTAATGGCACTTGAAAGATCGTTGGAGCAGGTTTAAGAGCAATACTGCTAAACATTTCAGGCTCACCTTTCCTCAGTTTTCTCTGTGTATCTGTCTGTCTTCTGCATTGCTGAAGCTGTTATAGGTAAGTCCCCTACTAGTGCAGTCATCAAGAGTGTGATGTCCTCTTCCTAGTACCCAAATTTGTATAAATACCTTTACACAAATGTATATGGACCTTAGGCTTAAAATCTATCTGAATCAAGTCCTGGAGACAAACATCTCCTTCGTGTATCTAAATATTTATTTCATTTGCACAACGATTCCTTCCTGTTTGCAAAACTGCTGTGAAATTACAGGACACTCAAGTCTTTGGTTCCCCCTGCTGGTTTTTGGTTTTGTATATTGTCAGTTAGGAAATGACTGATTTTCAGGGGGCATTCCTCAGCTTTCCCAGAAAAATAAAATCCAATAAAATAACGTAACATGGCAGAAGACAAGATGAATGCGCAAAGAAATTTTGTTTAATGAGGTTTCATGCCAGGTGTCAAACTGATTCCACAAGAAACAGTAAATATGTCCTTACAGTCCTTAGACCAACACAGCTACAACCTACACCCCTGAATCATGGACTGTTAGCATTTGTGTATATATATATATATATATATATTTGGATAGTGCTGTGGATGTACATGACATTGTTCAGGAGATTAGATATATTAAACACAAATTAACTAAAGGCTTAATCCAAATTCTACCTAAATCAATAAGAAAGACTTCCACTAAGTTCAGCGGGTTTTGGACACTTCTAAATCATCAATCTGACGAGTTTTCAATCTAACCCAGATCTCTCATAAGCAGGGAGGGGGCCTCAAGGATTTTACCACTGAACCACAACAGCAGGTTATGCAGGAAGGTGTATGTACAAGCATGCATAAGAACTCTGAGGCAGAAAAGGTCTTTGCTCCTATGAAATCATATATTCTTACACAGTACTTATGCTAGTCCATCACTTTAATGGGAATTGGGGGCAACTAAATTTAGTCTGTTCCTCAGCTCCAAAAATACAGGCTCAAATTTTCCTGCCAGTTACATTCTAACTTCCTTAGAATACACATATAGATAGTGAAGAGAAGGGAACTCCTGGAACAGATGTTGGTGCCATAAGATAAAGAAACAGGCTGCACTGATTGAATGCAGCACATACTGGGCTGCCTAATTAGCTCCTCAGTAAAGTCTCTACATCTACATGTGTGACCCTATTAGGCTGCAGTAAACTAATAAACTCCATCTTATGGTGGAGTTATTTACTGCGCAGCAATGCACATGTAGATGCTGACCCAGCTGGTTGGGCCATGAGGTTGCTTCAGTGGAGGGTCTGCCTGCTGTCTAGCCCCACACTGGAGTACCCTGTGACCCAACCAGCCCCTTCGCAGCACATTGAGTCAGATTGTAGCAGCCCTAGGCTAGCAGGCTGACACCCCCCGCCCACCCTGGCCTCCTGCCAACCAGGGCTGCTCCGACACAGCTCAATGTACTGCAGTCCTGGGTGCACATTCAAACGCAGCTCCCAGGAGCAATAAACTCCAGCATGATATGTGCTAGAGTTTGCTTTGAATTAATTGCATGTGTTGATGAGCCCACTGTCATGAAAGCCTTAATATCATCTCTGCATATCTAGCTGGGTTGAGCTTGTCATTGAGAACTGTGAACTGAAATGTACTGGGGGTAAAGACAAGCAAGGTTCTTTGAGTAGATGTGATATCTTTTATTAGGCCAGCTGAGTAGTTGGAAAATTGTTCTTAGCAAGCTTTTGGGTACAGTCACCCTTCTTCAGATATAGGGAGTCTTTGATGGTCTGAGGCTCCAAGGAATGAGAGAAGCTAAAAGTGTGGCAGGATGTCAGTGAGACTGTAAATAGGCAAAATTAGAAAGCAAAAAGGTAAAGCAGAGTAGCGGGGGAAAGAGAGAAGGGGGAAAAAAGGCCAAAGGGAGACGTTACAGTGGTAGAATGCAAGGTAGGAAAGAGGCTGTCTGTGAAAAAGGAAATAGTTGGAGATCCAGGAAACATGAATGAGAGAAGCTAAAAGTGTGACAGAATATCAGAGGACATATGTCCCTAGACTAGGCCATTATATCCAGCCTGTGGGACCCTAAAAAAAATTAGAAAATATTTATCTGCTCCTGGCTGCCTGTCAAAAATGACAGGAGCCAGAGGCAGTTGTGTGTGTGTGTGTGTGTGTGTGTGTAGGCAGTGTGTTCATAGGGTGAGTCTAACACGCACACCCCACCATACACATGCACCCACACCCCCCTCACACTGCCATACACGCATACTCCCACATCCACACCCCCTCACACACCCAGCCACCCTCCCCCCACACACAGTCCCTCCACAAACCCCATACCCATCCACATCCCACGTATCCACACAAACCCACATGCTCTCTCACCCCACACACCCACAGCCCCCCACAAACCTATACCCACCCCCACACAATATACAAGTGTAACACTTCATTTTAAGCTATTGTGCAATCACCTCTATGTACAGTACACAAACACATGTAAACCAGGGCAAAAATATTTTTTAAAATCAAATTAATGAATGTTGTAGATGTTCACTTTCTTTAATATATTTTGGTATTTTTCTGGTTCTGAGATGGCAAAATCCCTTGCTGAAAGGAGAGCTTCTGGGGCGTAGGTCAGGGATTAGGGGGCAGGATGTCCAGTCCCAAGATGGCGACCAGGGGATAGGGCACACCTGTCAAGGGGTGGCGCTACCCGTGTGGTCCTCGACAGCTTGCCAAAACTCAGTAAGCAGCCTTCTGCCTGAAATAATTGTCTGCCCCTGCCTTAGACCAACACAGTTACAACCAAAAACCGAGAAACCTGGGGGTAAAGAGAAATCTTTCCAAAGAACTTTAGGTACTTTATTGTCAAATGTAACATATAGAGGCAGTATTTCCCCTGGACTGTGCTTAAGTCAGGTTGACAGGGCAATGTGGGGAAATTTGTACTGATATTTGCTGGTGCTTACCTATTCAGTGAGTGAAAAAGAGACTTTGGATTCTGCATCTGCTAATCTTTCATTACATTGTTCATGACTAGTAAAGTAACTTTAAAAATGTACTGGGTTGCTAAGGTCTTCAGCTAAATTCTTCATTGAGTCCAGGGAGGCTTTTCATAAAAGAAAGGAATTAGTGTAAGCATTTGTTTTACAATTCCCAAAAACGTGAGCATCAATTGCTACTTGATAGAAAAGAATAGAGCTCATATAACTAAATTCTACTGTGGTACTCCCTACACTTAAGGGTGGGAGAGGGGATGGGGAGGGGTGAATATAACCAAGAAGTTGATCTATAAGTAGTTCCAAGAAATATGCTTAAATTTTCCTCTCATCTCATCAGTGTAGCCCCACTGAGTCCCAACACTGATGAGCAGCAATAAACTCTTGGAACAGATAAACTTATGGAACAGCCCCATGAACTTGGCCAATAGAAAGACTAAACAGCTAACACATAAGGCATGTAGTACAGTTGCAGTGTTATTGTAGCTGTTTTAGTCCAGGAAATGTGCAAAAATCAAGGGTCTTTTGGTGATATATTGGAACAACTGTATAGTTGGGAGAGATGTCAGACAAGCTTTCAAACCCAAAGTGTCCTTCCTCATATCATTTAGCCTCCAGCCCACGGGCAAAATGTGGCCCACAGAGCCATAGCATGTAGTCCACAGGTCTCCCCATGGGGCAGGAAATTTCGTGCCAAGGGAGTGGTGGCCATTAATATAGTCATCCTTCCGCTGCCAAATTCCCAAACCCCACATGCCAGTCACAGTCAGGCCGTGCTGCCTCCCCGCATCTGGATCAGGGCTGGGCCATGCTTCCTTCTCCGTACTCCCTTTTCCCATAGAGCTGGGCCATGCCCCCTCCTCCTGCAGGCCAGGTTGGGTCCCAGACATGTCCCCTTTTCCCCCTTGTGGAGCCAGGCCACACCCGCCTTTTGCCCCCAGAGCTGGGCCACGCTCCCTTCGACCTGGCTAGATGGTGCCCACCACACCCATCCTGGTGCCAGATCGGGACCACCAACAGGAACTGGTACACTGCAGATGGACAGGGTACAGCCCATCCTCCATGGGTTCATGGAGGACAAAAGTTGAGCGTTACTGATTTAGAGCATGGACAGACAAAATTATTATATTGGTATAAAAAGAATAGTGACACAAATCCCTAAATCGTGGTAACTTCAACAAATCCTGGGAAGAATTACCTCTGAAGACATCTTGGATGAAATGCTACTGGCATGTTACCAATTTTTTTTCTTCACATTCATACCAGAATCACCTGTTGCTAATAGCAAACAGCCTATTATCTGCTCTTCTGTTTCCTAGTGGTAAGGCACAGGGCTAGTCACCTAGCTAACCCAGGATAGCTGTCTGTTCTTGATGTCAGTATAATTTAATTGCTTTGTACTTAGACTAGCCTATGTATACCATCAATCCATGCCATTAGTTACATACAAGGGGCTGTAATAAATTATCATTACAAATGGAACAGTGTAATTTCATCAGATCCTGCTGCTTGTTCCTCATTTAAAATATATCTATATATGTTCAAAAAGAGATAACAAATAATTAAAAGGTCCTTCAAGCAAAGTAAATGGTAGTTTTAGGATGCAGTGCTTATGCCACGCTAAGGTTAACTAGGCCCATATTTTTTGGTAGTATTTTCCCACATCATATCTGGGAACAGGGTCACCAAGGTTCAGATGCTCACAGATACTCAGATGCCTAACTCATATTGAGGTGTTTAAGTCCCATTTATTTCAAATGTCCACCCCATTTGGGTGCCAAAGTTGAGATGCCTTAGGCCTGATTTAGCATTTTTAAGCATTCTATATTCTAAGCCAGCAGGGAGCTGATATAATAGTGTTTATCACCTCATCAGCAAAACAATGACCTCTCTCCATTAGTTCAAACTCTTCTTAAACAGCTTCATAGTGGCCCTGTTGATTAGCTCCAAAAAGCTATAAGAAGTCACTGTTCTGTCTGCCTGTCCCAGTGAAACTGGAGAAACTCACAGAGACGCCTCTCAGCATTAGCTAGCATACCACAGGGCTATGATCCATGCTGTGGGAGATGGGAAGGATGAGCGGGGATCCCTGCTTCAGCAGTGAGCGGCTTGGGGTGGGGGGGATGGTAGGGTAGGAGGAAACCAGGCAGACCCTGCTGTGCCTGTAGTCTCTGCTGGAGGTGCAGCCAGGGAGCAGAGGGGAGGGGTCAGCCCCGCCCAGCCCAGAGAGCATGCTGGGATGGTAGGGGAGTCTGATTTATGTTAAACCAGCAGGGGGTCTGGGACAGACATTGCATAAACCAGTTTGAGTAAAATCAGTTAAGTCTGATACTACATTCAACCAGATGTATCTCAAACTTGTTTCAGCCATTTTCAAACTGATTTATGTGCATTGAACATCTGTTCTGTTACAGGTTTAAACCAGTTTCTGATCACTTAAACAGGTTTATGTGTAATGTCTGTCTGTAGCCTGAGTTCATTAACTCAGTAGACCTGCAAGCTCTACAAGCAAAGAGAAGCTTGTCTGGTGAATCAGAAAAGCTGCTATTACACTCATGATGAGAAAGGAGTGGTATGGCTCAAAAATACCAATTTTCATGGTACTACAAAAACTGTGTCTTTCAAAAAGATGAATTCCACCCTGCCCCCTGGAAAAAGCACCACATCCATGCTGCTTCTTGAAAGATGTGATACAAGTAGCATTACAGCATTCTTCCCAGGGAAAATAAATCTAGATGGCCTGCCAAAATTTGGTAATGGCTTTATGAAACCAATAGATGAGATGTGACCACACAAATCATATTTCTTCTTTGATCAGAGAAAACTAAAATTACCAGATAGAGGCCTACTTCATAAACTGTACTTTGAACAGTTTGTTAGTTCATCTAGCCAGCAGTACTTTCTCCCAGAAAGAAGAAATATAAAATTTTGCTGCTTGCAAAATATAAATGCACAAAATGAGTTTGACAGCTGTTTTGTGCTGTTATACTTGAGAGAGAAATATACCTTGCCTCTCTATACATTTACAGAAGAGTTTGGGAATAACATTAATTAGAAGGTCTGCAATTATAACTTTATTTTCCCTTTATTTTCCTTATGCTGGCTGTACCTGAGTCCTTATAGAATGCACCTATTACTACTTTTTAATTAAAGACATTGCTAGATTGTAATTATTCACATGTATTATATCTGACAAACTCAAGTAATAGGACAGGAGAATACAGGTTTCCCTCACTTTATGCTGTACATGAGTTCCTGGAAAATCATGCATAACTCAAATTCGCATAAAGGGAACCCACTTTACAATATAACAATTAGGGATACAGTCCAAGACCTCTACTGTACTGACCCTCAGACCCATTTCTCCCACTTTTACTGGAAATGTTAATACTCACCAGCAGCAGACAGTACACACAAGCACAGGGCATTATCATAATGGGGATAGCAACTACAGAAACACATGTTGCAGACAATGAGCAAGGAGCACAGATCCACACAGGAGACTGTTTTGGTTTGTGTCAGTGTCACAATGTACCACATAAAGCATCTGATTGTGGGCTTCCACCACACCAATCGCATAAGAGTGAATTTACCTTGCATATAACGAATTTTTGGTATAAAAGTGGTCATCGCATAAGAGCGAGTTTGCACGTACAGAACCCACATAAAGTGAGGGAAATCTGTATAAACATTTCTCAGTGATGACAGTTCACATTGAGTTACAAAGAACAAACTGATGGTTGAATTAAGTTAGCCGTATGAAAATGTAAATATCATCCTGAAGGCAGCCTTTGTGCTAGTATAAAATGAAATTGCTACATAGAAATAAAGAAGTCAGAAAAATGTTTATTTCTAAATATTATAAAAATAGATGTGAAACTGCTGGCAAGCAGTTGCAAAACTTTCAGTTTTATTCCATGCTGTATAGCTATTTCATACTTTAATACTTGCATCCTTCTCAGTACTAAAAGCTGAATTTGCTGCAGAGAAAGAAAACTATACTTAACACCAGTGTGGTCTAAACTCTGTGGGCTGAAGGACCATAGAATGTACCTTTTCTATCACAATATTATGACATTACACCATTATCAAGATGCTGTGACGCAAATATCACATCAACTTCATATTTTCGTAGGCAATAAGTTCCAAAAAGATACTTAGGCATTGCAACGCCTAACTTTTAGGTTCTTTACCCTTGGATGGAATTAACATGTAGGTGAGGCATGTAGGTGCCCTGTGCAGTACCTGGAGACTGTTAGGTGCCTTGAAATGGGTTTCACTCTAGGCAGCATTCTGAGAGGGAAGCCAGCTAAATTAGCCAAGAGATGTCAAAGATAGGGTAATGTTTAAAATTCTGTCTTAAATCTCTGGTGTTTAGGCAGTTGCCTCCACTTGGGATTTACAGCCCTGAACAATTCACCTGAAATTAGGTGCCTAAATCCTTTTTCTCAATGGGAGTAGGAGTTAATCCTCTCTCTAAGAACATGGCCATTGAAGGGAGAGGAAATTATTTTGATGCTACCTTTTATACAACAGCCCACTGATTAGTGCACTCAACCAGAAAATGGGAGATCCAAGCTCAGAACCCTAGCTCCTCTTCACAGGATAACACTGTTACCACCACTGAGTAGTCTGTTCTGTGGTAAAGATGCTCTCCATGCTTCCTGTTGCAGCTATTACACTTTGCATAAAATAACTAAAGATAATTTGGGTTGACAGAGAAAAAGAGTGAACGTGATACTATAGCTTAGTGGTTAGGGCATTCACCTGAGAGTAAGGAAATCTGATTCTAGTCCCCACTCCAAGACCGGCTTATGTATTTAAGTATTTTATCTAATGACTGTTTAACACAAAACTTCAAAATAGATGTTGAAACATTGGAACAGGGGATAAAACCCAAGTCTCCTCCTAGAGGAAGAGCTTAACCATTAGGCAAGAGAGGCATCTTCACGCTGTTGCCCTCTCTCTGGTCCACAGTCTGTTAATTCCATGATACAAAGTGGAACAACTTCAACATGGAGCATCCCCCATTCAGAGTATTTAGCAATTATGTGGTTGAGGCATTATCTTGGGAGGTGGGTGATGTGAATGTGAATGTCTGCAGGCAGAAGGGGAAATTGCACCTGTATTCCCCACTTCTTGAATGGCACTCGCTCTAAAAACTGTGGCACCACTATTGGGCCCTGTGGTTTTGAAAAAATTAATACTGTTGCGACATTTTGGGTAAAGCTTGATCATCCTATATGCGTGCATTAGTGTGAAGGAGTGAGACAAAACTCACAACATGGGGGGCCGGCAGGCCTGCAGCTGGAGACTGGAAAGGAAGGAAAATACCCACCCAACTTCCAGAGCAGCATCTTGCTCAGGACTGGAGGAGGGATGCCACCCAAAGGTATTTCCTGCCCCAGAAAGGGGCAGTTCCCTGCAGGCCGCAGGGAGAGAGGAGTGGCTGAAGCGCAGGCAGAAACTGTGGAAGCCTGAGGAACACTGTGGGAGTGACCCTGAGGCAGGTGGAGGCCTGGACACATGCAGCTGATGGTAATCTCCGGAGTGAAGCTGCAGCTGAGGATCTGGAGCGAGGGAGTCCACAAGGCCTGAGATAAGCTCCGGAGTAGAGTTTTCAACGGAGGATCCGGAGGAGGCCCTGAGGAAAAAAACTACAGCCACAGGTAGAGCCTTCCTGCACATGGAGGAGGCCCCCAAGGAGACTGTGAACATTCATAGGGGTGCGGGGCAGGCTAGCACATAGCAAAGACTGGACTAAGGATTTTTTTTGTCTGGATTATGGTGATTAGGATGTTGAGCACCTGATCATGGGTAAAAGGGACATTGCCGGAGCCTGACAAGAAGGCTGAGAAGCAGCTGGGGTTTTCTTTGTTTTTTGTTTTTCTTTTGATTTCTGGAGCTCAGGCCAAGACCAGTCGCTGGAAGGATGTACCCAAAAGAGGCCCCTGGGGTAGGGGGCCAAAATAAGACCACAACAGGCAGCACTGTGACCTGGCTGCGGAAGAATATTGTGAACACCATCTGGAGAGGCTAGGCGGGTAAAGGGAAGGTTTTGGAGCCCCACAGAAGAGACAGGGATCAAGACCAGGCAGGATCACCGTGGGCAGTGCCTCCCGGGAATATATATGTCATCAAAGTCGTGGCAGGAAAGAAAACATAAGATCCACTTTCTGGCAGACCAGGTGATCCAGAACCAAGGTCCACCCTGTCAGCACCTGTAGGCAGATGAGTTCAGGGCAGTGGTAGCAAGCCTTATAATACCTACAGCTGTCACAATTAGGTATGTTCTGAAGGTGGTCAAATGTCCTGTTAGTGAATCCTGTTGTGTTTTGGTGTGATACACGTTCTGAACTGCCCAGCATTGACAAGACTGGGACACTTCTGGGCATGCTCAGAAGCAGTACTTTTGATACCTAGGGAACTTTACTGGCAAAATTATAGGTACCTACACAATTAGGTTGTATCTTGTTGGCCATTGTTTTGGATCTAGGTGCCTAAATCCATTTATGGATAGATTCCTTCTGGGGAA
>NW_005842383.1:952819-1003243 GCF_000455745.1 Alligator sinensis | reverse complement strand
TGGGAAAGTCTGAAAAATAAGTTGGGGCTCAGGCAATTCCTTGAGGAAGTGGTCCAATGCTGTAGATAGATTAATGAAATAAGTATTGTATATCATACCATGCAAGTCATGCACTGCAAAAAGTATTGCAAAGCTAAATCTCTATTGTGAGGTTCTGATGATTGTGAATTATTTTTAGCCACATCCCACAATGGTACACTACAATAGAGATGACTTATTAATGACAACCTTCTTGTCTAGAAGTAGCCCACAACCTCCTTTAGTAAAAAATTTACAGTATATAAATTAGAAAGGAATTATCACATTAACATTTTAAAACATGCAACATAGCCATATGAGTGAACTGAAGTTGAAACTTGGCTGTTTATAACACTACTTTTCTTCCAAGTTGATTTATTTATAAAATTGTGTGGTAAATTTTATTTAAATAAGCATTTTGTGTGTCAGTTTTGAGGTGATTAATAGGCTTCACAAATTTAACCACCAAGCTATTTTCAGGTGTGCAGATGCTTAACACAGGATCTCTGGTCTGAAGACCAGAGAGGGGAGGGCAGGCCTAGGTTCTCTTATCTTCCTACTCAGTGTGGATGGGGACTTGATGACTGAGAAAAGAGACCAAGGCTTACATACAAGCTAAGCACATGAAAGTATTTGCACACGCCTACTTTACACACACAGATAGTTGCTGTGCTTGCAAACCTACCTGATTTGTACACACAGTCTATTTGCTTGTATAAGCTAAACTTTGATAATCTGGACTCTAAATAGCTCATATCCCTTAATAAAAAAATGTCTGTTTTGACTAGGAATTATTCAGACAAATGAGCTTGTAACTGATGTTGTGTAACAGCATATTTGGTTTCTAGTTTAGTGCTACATTAGGCTACGTTTCATTACATTGTGCCATGATGGCTCAGATTGTGCTATGAAGAAGTCTAAAGCAATATTACCCTTCAAAAACACTAAAAAGCTTCAGTGCAGATATGCAGGATTTGATCCAAATAGATTGTGGCAGATGGAATTCAAGTAAATGAGCAGCGTTACTCACAAAACTACATTTTTCCTGGAGGGCAACATTATTTTTACAGACTACAATGAATTTAAAAAATACATTAGGTTAAATTCATCCTGGTTGCAGGTGCTACTCCACTGAATTAAGTGAAGTTGAATAATGTGAGAGTTGAGTACAGGCTTTCCAGTGCCTTCTGCAGCAGGGCTTTCAGCTGTAGTACACTACACACATGTTCCTCCCCTAAGGGGAGGTCCCATCTTGTTACACAGTGGATGTGGGGTTTTGTGAGTAAAATCCAAAGCTGAGTTTTCCAGAGTCAGCTCAGAGAGATGCTCCCAACCGGAAAACAATTAGCTGCAGCTGAGCCTAGTCTGGCTGGGGAAATAGAAAGTGCTGGCAAAAAGCAAGGATGGGGAAGTTCTAGTCAGAAGTGGTGTTCTGTTTATAAGTAGGTAATTCTGAATTCGGCAGTTAGAGAGCTCAGCTTTTGGGCAGAAGCCTTAACAAGGTTAATAAAGGAACTAATTATCTCTTCTGTCTGTGACCAATAAAATAGATTAGAAACAGTTCATATTTAAAACTAAAGCCAACTGATGTAATGGGGGTGGGCAGCTACCCTGGACCCTGATCTTGGGGGAGAGAGGGAAGGTGGTGGTGCAGGGAAGTAGCTGCTGTGGAGTTGTGCTGGTGGTGGGGTAGTAACCAGATCTTGCTGCTGTCTCTGTGCATGGCAGCTACCCTGGATGCCTGGTCATGTTGTTATACCACTGCTGAAACCCATGCAGAATGAGATCTGGGGTTGTCCTGAAGAGGTTTCAGAAAATTTGTGCAATGAGACTGACAAACAGTGAAAGTAGCAAGCAGTGAGCGACAGGAGGAAGAGGTGTGCAGTTGCTTAACACAGGAGCCCAGGTCTTGAAGACCATGGAGTGAGGCAGGCCTAGGTTCTCTTCTCTCCCTGCTTGTGTGGAAGGGGAATTGATGACTGTGAGAAAAAAGGGACCAAGGCTTATACCTACAGTGGCTGGTTAGAGACTCAAGTCTAATTACAAAGCTTTCTAGACTTTGAGGTTGGGTTTGATATTTGAAAACCTTAGACGGATGAAACTAATTTATATAAATTGAAAACGTCATGGGAATAAAAGGAATCAGAACTCAAGGTAGAGGTGATATCTTTTATTAGACTGACTATATCTATATATCTATATATATATTTACAAGCTTTTTAGCACAAGCACCTTTCTTCAGGTGTAGGAGAAAAGACTGTAAAAGTTCTCCTAGGTAGAAATGGATGGGCTTCCAAGGGAGGTGGTGCTCTCCCCTACCTTGGAGGTCTTTAAGAGGAGACGGGACAAACACCTGGCTGGGGTCATCTGTCCCTAGCACTCTTTCCTGCCCAGGACCTGCCCAGGGCAGGGGGTCAGACTTGATCTTCTGAGACCCTTTCGACCCTAAAAATCTATGAAATGTATCTATGAAAGTTCATATTTCAAAGGAGAGTTGAGTTGAAGGTGTGGTAAAATCTCCTGTTTGGAATGGTTCATTTTACAGGAAGAAAAGGATGGTTTTTATTTCTTCATGGGAAGAAAAGGGTTGTTATCCCAAACCTGGTCACAAGGGGTTGCTACAGCCACTAACAGAACCTTTTAGCAGCTGTGCTCAGTATTTTACTATTCCTGGCCTCTGAAGAGCACAAATCAGATTGTCAGAAGCCATGAGATGTCATTAAAAATAATGCCCTCCTTGGCCCCTGGACTTTCAGGAATTATATTTTAAAGCTTTTCTTCAAAACCATGAGAGTTAAACCCCTGTATATTTTTAAAATATCTGTTTTTGCATATTTAAACAATGACAGGAGGTAGGACCATAAGGAAAAAAGAAACATCATGAGAATTGCTGACAGTATCATCATTTTTTTCCACAGGGATCCTGTAAAATAAACTAGACACATGAATCAGACTTCTGTTTAAACTCATTCTTGTACAAAATGTCTGCCCAGCTGCCCAGACTTTGTGGGTCCATCAGACCCTGTTCTCCCATCCCCTCCCAACTGACTCTCTCATTACCTTCCTCCTTGATTTACCTGGTACTGACTGTCTGATGACCAGGAGATAGGAGACAGAATTTGAGACTCATGGAAATAAGGTTTTTAAAAAAAGTCAGCAGAACCTTTTACTTACAGTAAATGCATTTTGTTTTTAATGTCAGCAGGTAAGATTTTGAATATAAGTAGATCTGAGCAAATCCAAAGTGGAAATCAGAAGATAAGTCAGCCCTTCTCACAGGGGGCCTGAGAGGAAAGAAACTTTGAGGTATACCTCTCAGTTTTCTGCACGCTGTCCTGGGAGGATGAAGAGGAGGTAGTGTTGAAAAAGGAAACTGCTCTCCCACCCTCAGATTCTTGGGACCCTAGAAGCACAGCTTTTAAAATCCTTGCGCAGCTTCTCAGTAGCACCTATTATCAAAAGGATGCTTACTGACTTACCAGGGAATTGTGCTAAGGGGTTTTTGCTGGCAGCAAGTACTGAATCCAAGCTACAGTACTGTAGAAGTGGCATCCCCCCCACCTCAAACAGATGCAGTCCTGTAAAGCCAGAGGAAAAAATAAATGTACCCTTCCTATGGGCACACTGAAGGGCATGATGTGGACCCAGGTTGATTAAGTGAGCCTCTGACTTAAAACTAAATGAGGGGAACAGAAACAGCTTACTACGAATTCCTGTTTGGCTGTATTGCTGTAATAAATATGGCAGAAAAAATTCCACCAAAGATTCACAAATTCTACTGTTTATTGAGGGGTAGTAAAGCAGCTACCAACCTTCAGCTTCACAGCCTGACATGGTCATTTCTATATGGAAATCATCTGGAATAAAGTCTGGAAGGACACAAATAATCACCTTTTCAGAGTAAAATCCAACATTGAAGGCTGAGATAGATCATCCCTTACACTCCTGAAAAGTTCAAGCTTTGTCTTCTCTTCCCCTCCACCCTCTAGCCAGAATGAGGTAAAAGTTGTGGTGAAATTTTCATGTCAAGGGTTATCTATAAAGATTATGATGGAGATATATAACAGAGTGAACATTTCTACTTCTGTGAGCGCAGGACAAACAGGCCAGGGAAGGATTCCTTTTGAAACTTGATTTTGCTGTTGGGAAAGTTGATTTCTTTTTTTCCTGCTCTTCCTGAGTTCTCCTTGTTTTACTAGCCATTATGGCAGTAAAAGAACAAGGCTTTGTCACAAATGCTTTTGATTCAGGAAACGCAGCCACATGCCTGCACTCATAGGCAACTGGTGCTTCCTAATACTGGGGGGGCACTAGCAGCTGATTCCCCAGTAGCTGATCATCGACTGGGGGACTGGGGGCGGAGGGAGAAAAAAAATTGATGTGGCAGAGCATGTGCGCAGCTTCCCCCCACACACGAAAGTCAGTGGGGAAAGGGACATGGTGGCGGGGGGGAGACAGCGAGGCTGGGGCTGGCACCGGGCAGGGATTAGGTTTGGGACTGGGGCACACTGCACCCGTGCGCCTGCTCCTTCCCCCGCACCAGGGGTCATTGCCTGGCACTGGCATCCACCACCCCCCAGCCCTGCACTGGCCCTGATCCAGCCCCAGCCCCATACTGCCTGGGGGGGCGCCCTGGAGCTGGAGCAGGGCCAGGAGCTCCCGGGACCCCTGCCCTACTCTGTCCCATCTAAGTGATCTCCAGGAAGAGCCCAGTGGCTCCTGCGGAGTCACAGCGTTGAGGAGCCAAGTGGAGCACATGTCCCCCCAGTCTTTGCATGGGGCAAGGATGGGCTGCAGCTGTTAGGCGAGCTAGGCTCTGCCTACTCTGCACCTCGCTGCAGCCTTTGAAAGCAGTGCACTGCCATGTGTGTCCCACCGCTGGACGGGCCGGGCAGAAAGGTACATGGCACTGTGCTGCGTCGCTTTCAAAGGCTGCAGCAAGGCACAGAGCAGGCAGAGCCCAGCTCGCCTCACAGCTGCAGCCCTGCTTCTAGGCGCCTCTAGGATTTGTAGTCCACGGTCACAGCCAGCAGTAAGTTGCAGTCAGCAGGTCAGCTCTGTATTTGGGGGAAGGAGAGTTTAATCCTCCTCCTTGGCCCCAGGCCCCAGACCCCTGCTCAGGTTTGCCTGGTGGGGGCCAGTGAACCAGTCCTCACTGATCCAGCCCTGCTTTCTGGAGCAGACAGCCCTGCCCAGCCCAGCCCAGCCCAGCCCAAGGCTGAGGTCTGGGACAGAAGTTTCATAAACTAGTTTGACCTAAATCAGTTAAGTCTGATACTACATTCAACCAGGTTTATCTTAAACCACTTTCAGCCATTTTGAAACTGGTTTATATGCACTGAACTTCTGTTCCATTACAGGTTTAAACCAGTTTCTGATCACTTAAACCGGTTTAAGTGTAACTTCTGTCCCTTAGGGAAAATTAGAAAAAAATGTCTAGGCTAGGAGTAGGGCCATTTGCCCCTGAAATGTAACAAAAGGGAAATACCAGACGGGGAACCTGGACAATACTCACTGCTTTGACATAGCCCACAGGACAGAGATCCATCCCCATCCTGATACATTTTTTTCTGTTCTTTTCCACTTGTGGCAACCATCCCCCAATTCCTTGCATTTTCACTTTTCTTACAGAAATACACCTTATTCCCCTCTTTCCACAGAAATGTTATATGGCCTCTTTTTTCCTCATCTGCTCTTTCCACTGCCTCAAGTGTCCTTGCTAGGGACATCTCCCACTAAGTTTTTTTGCTTTATTTTTTCCTTTCTGCATTCCCCTTCATAAAATCCCTTTCCCACTGCCTTGTTACTGTGTAGCCCAACATGTGCAAGAAGCCCATTCTGCATATTATATCTCCTTCCTGCTATCTCCCTGCAGACCTCTGTCTGACCTATTGTTTGCACTCCTCCTGTACTTTACAAATTTCAGTGGGTTTTCTAAATTTTACTTTGTTTCTAGGTGCTTCTTAGCAATGAGTTTATATAGGTCTCCATCACTAGGAGAGAAAGTGCCCTGTGAATCAGTAGAGAGGATCACACTTGACCTGTACCTATGTAAATAGTCTCAGAGGGAAGAGCCATATGAAGCTAGGAAAACTGGGGGAAAGCTCTGTATGTGTGGCTAAACACTTCCGCTTCGGGAAGTTTTTCTGTAAGCATTTGCATTAGGTATTTGTGTATGTATTTGCACTATTGATGCAGAGAATAGCTTTAAATGCTTTTTGTCTGCACTTTGGACCTTGATTTTATGCCATCTGTTTTTGCAATGCTGAGTTTTGTGCATTTGCTTCCATGAATTTTCATAATGTGATGCCCTGATAACTAAATATGATCCACTGATGTATTTCTGCAATACCAAAGACTGGGTTTTGTGCATTTTTTGTAGAATCTTGCAGGATAGAGGGTACTGCAACACACATGAACAGTAAACGGGTAGTGCTGATATACGTCTATTTTTTTTAACCATGTTTGTTCCGGGAGGGCTTACTACAAGCAACTTGTACTTATGGAAAAATAACTAGTGATAGAAATGTATTTTGACTTCCTCCCATTCTGTCTTCTGTAGCAATCAGAACAGTTCTTTTGCACCAGTGCGTGGCAGATTTCACAGGTTTGCAGCAAGCACCTGTCATCTTCATCCTGGATTGAAATCTGCCTGCATGGAGCTCATTGCAGCATCAGGGCCTATTTCTGTAGATGCTTTTAGGCCCTGATAATTAAGAAACTGAAATTCAAGTTAGATTTCCCAAATACTCTTCCTCTGTAGCTTCTCGGGTGAGTTATGGTAAAAGAGTGTAGCATATAAAGTATTAGCCAAAATGTCTGCAGGGCTTGCTGGAGACCCCTCTCTCCCTTTCTTACTGAGCCTAAGCAGATGAGACTCCTCTGAATTCACCAGGACATTGCCATGCATGTAAACTTGCTGTGCGTTTTCAGCTTAACAGCCTTTGGGATGATTAAAAGCCGCGGGTGTTTCCCACTGGTGTTTTCTAGCCTGCAAGGCAGTGGGAATGCCCAAAGCAGGGGTCCCACTGGGCCCGAAGATGAGCTTCATGGTTACCTTTCACCTTCTTCTCTTGCCACCTCCCTTATTTATTTTTTTAATCTTTTCTTCTCTTCCTCCATCTGCTCCTTCTTCTGACCCTACCCTTTCCCCTGCCCATACTCCCTGGTGAAGTTGTTGGCTCTGCATAGGCCCAGTCTCTCTCTAATCAGATGAAGCAGCAGGATTATCTTTGTCCCTCCCTCCAAGGCTCCATTTTGTTTCCTCTTCAGCCCCGGGGGGGCGTGGAGAATGTGTGTGTAGGGGGGAAGCAGGAAGAGGCATCACCTGTAAATGCAAAGAAAACCTTCTTTCCTCCTTAGCCTATTTGCTTAGATGCTGTTTAACATCCCCTCTACCCTACACCGTGCTATCAGCAGCAGGAAGAGGAGCAAGAAGCTGAGTTTCCAAAGGGAGCCTAAACTCTTGTGGCTTTTATTCTGTCATTTAATTTCTGAGCATCTTTCAGCATCTCCTCCAGGTAACGTGGACTAAAGGTTGGATGTGCATCCTCTCTGAGTAGGGGCAAGGTAAGGACCATGGGAGCCACATCTTGCATGGTCTTTTGTCTTCTGCGATTATAATGAGACCTTTTAAAACACTGTCTCTGAGAAAAACAAAGCAGATCATGTGGAAGTGAGAGGAGCTGCAGAAAAACAGACTCGGAGTCCTGTCACTGCTGCCGGGGGAGGGGAGAGGTAGCCAGACTTAAAACTTAGGGAATAAAGCTATGGAATGGCAGAGTTGTAGTTTCTCTAAAAAGAGAAGCCCCATCTAAGACATTTATTTCGAGCTCTGAATAGGCTCAATGCATTTCTTCAGAGATGATTCTCATTCTGTGCCACAGCCTAAAAAGTCTAATTGAAATGCATTTGTTTGTCATTAATTTCATATTCTAGAGAATTTTGCAATAATTTCCTTTTATAATAAACAACTAGTTCTGTACATTTCCACCCCTCCCCAATCCTAAGGTTTAGTGATGCTGTATCTAGATTTCTTGTGCATGTGGAATTTTGTCCTGTTGTAATGAAAGAGCTCTGCTAAAAGAGGAGGAGAGAGGAAGTAATATTGAATGGTTTTATTGACTGATTTTTTTTTTTAATTGCTGTTGTATTCAGTTAGAGAACAGCTCTCCGGTTATTTGTTCCTCGTAGTTATCACATACATTTTTTAAACGTCTCAGCAAATTAGCATGTGACAGCAAATGCAATCTGAAAAATATTCCTACTTAGACTATGTCCTCTTATAAATACAGGTTTTTCCAAGTTCAGCAGCGGAGGATAAAGGAGCTATCAATTTTTCGGGGATAACTGTAGTTTCCATCAGTCCAGAATGCCTGAATACAAATTTCCTGAAACCTGGTTCACCAAAGGCTCAACTTAGATACAAAATTATTTTGTAAAATATGTCTGAAGAACAGTTATTTTGCTAGGTTTAAAAATGCAAATCTTCGAAGTTTCTATATTTAAAATTAAGAATTTACATAGATTGGTTTATGGATTGTGGGGGAGGCAAACAAGATGTGAGGGTTTTTTTAAAAACAAAACCATAAACATGAAATATCATACAAAGGAGGAACTATGTAACAATTACAATTTTTAAAAAATATAGTGTATTTCTTTGGAAGCTACGCTAATGTACACTAGTTTCAAAGAAAAACACCTAAACAAATATTGTCCTTAGGTACAGAGATGATTATTACCACCCTGATTCTGCAAATATTACTCATGCACTTCAAGTCAAATATTTAAAAGTTTGCAAGAGCAGGGAACAACTTGCCTCATGATCCAAACCCTTGTCATCAGACAACAGATGTTAGAAAGGTTTCGTTTTTTTAAATTAATATCCCAGCTTTTGTCAAATCTTAGAACATTTCTTTTTTCAATATAATGCTTTGTATGGTATGCTGTTTACCTATTTTGTTTTCATGCTTATGGGGAAAATTTGTAGATACTGATTTCATTTAGCTGATAATTAATGAATTGCCTAAACTTTAAGAATGGTAACTTGTAACAGACTAACAATATAGTGAGGCATAGACTTCTTCACACACAGATGTAGTCATTTTCTCATTAGATAACAACAACATCAAATTACAGCATCAGAACCATAATCAAGGCCATAATCATCATCTCTACCCAAGCATAATATTTGTTTAGTACATGAATTTATGACAAAATGTATTCCTTTGAAGCTAGTACCATCTTTTATAGTGAGTTAGACTTTTTTCCTCTAAATAATCAGAATTTTAAATCAGCTAAAAAATGTGGGTAAAAACAGACATTATCCATAATGTTCCTTATGATCACTGGATTGAATTTGAAGTTTAATGCTGTCTTTGTCAAGAACACTAATAAAACCGTATAAATCGAATGTGACATTTCCAGATGGACAGAGGCATTTGTTCCAGTAATGAGATAATGCTGCACCTGTCTGCAGGCTGGGTTCGTTCTGGGCAGATCAGCAGTGAATTCCTTGTCTTTCTTCAACAGTTCTTTTGGACTAAATAGGTTGTATTCCTAGCTGCTGTTCCTTGTAGTTAAGATTCTTAAAATCTCAGCATCTCACAAAAACAACATAAATGGTGCTGCTGAAATCTTCAAAAAGGAGGAAATATTCAGTGTTTTAGCTAAAACTTCGAGTACCTTTCTTGTGTTGGGCATGAATAAATATTATTAAGTGCATGGTTTGGGAAATCATTCAATGCAAGGAGATGCCATCTTCACTCCACAATTTTTTGATGGAAAACATTTAGCTCTGTTTTTATTGATTTTTTTTGTTTTGTTTTAATTACAAAATATGATTGAATTGGAAATCACGTTTTGGGGGGGAGGTTGGAGAGGTTTTGGGGTTTGTTTGGTTTCTTGTTACTTTTGCTTCTCGTCACAAGTAACCCTTCAGCTCATTGTAAATTTTAAAACGTTACAGAGTTGTTTGTATGGCTGTCAACTTACTTGCTTCAATATGTCTGGTTTGTTTCATTGTCTTTGTAAGGAGTTAATTCATGCTGGCTGTGTGGATTATTTTGCACAGCAGTAAGAAAGACAAATGAAAAAAACCAGATGATTGTAAGTTAAAAAAAAAATAAAAAATCCCCAAGTAACTAGTGCTGGGGTTGTAGAGCTGTGTATCTTTTACACTGTTAATGGATTGTAGAAAAACTATGATGATAACTAGCTTCTGAAATGGCTTTTAACTTTTTTTTATATATGTATACTGTATCCTAACACTCTTCATTTGAATTATATTCTAAGGGTGGGATTCTCTATTTTGGCAGGTAATTTAAGTTATCTAGTAGTTGAATGTAGAGTTATGAGTCTTTTAAATTTACCATGGTATATACAAGTGGTCCTCATGATTCTGGCCCCACAGGACAGGTGAATGGTGTGGGGTTAGTCCGCAGGCTAGATTGGATCCTGCATGCCAGGTTTGGACTCTGGGGGCCCCTCACTACCCCTGTGTGCTGGGATCAGGCTCCAGGGCCCCATGCCACCCCCACCTGGCCCCCATGTGCTGGGATCAGGCCCTGCATGCCCAACCTAGTGCATGGGGCCATGGTCTGTACACATCTGTGGGGAGCCCTGCAGGCTGGATGACAAAGTGCTGGGGACCAGTTCTGGCTCATGGCCTGCAGGCTGAGCACTTCTGATATATGTGATAAAGCTTCATGTATTTAATTTAGACCAGGGTGTCAAAGATCTGCTCTGTGGGCTGAATCCTGCCCACGGAGCCATATCATCCTGAGTGCCCTGTAGGCAGGGTGCAGGATATGCTGGATGGCCCATGGAGCAGTGTCCACAGAGCAGTGGAGCAGCCACAATGTGTAGCACAGCTGTGGAGTAGCCATGTGAAGCTCCGCGGCTTGATGGTACCGCCCCAGTGGCATCTCCGGGACCATGAGGAACATTCCACAGTGGCTGGAGCAGGACCAGAATGTAGAGCGAGTCTGTGAGTTAGCCACCCCTGCTCTAAATATTCTCCGTGTTAAAGATGCATTTCATTGGCGAGATTGACACTCTGTTTTGCTTTGTTTAATAAAAAGGCCTAAAACCAACCATCTATTGTTGTAGACTTCTGTGAACTAAACTCTATTTTGGAATTTTGGGAAGACTAGTGAAAGTCTGATGCACTGGACTAGACTGGACTTGAAATATGCTGTATAAACCAGACTTAAGTAAAGAACCTTGATTAAATTAATCTTTTCTATTATTTTAAAACTACTGAATTAACCTAATAATACCTTATACAACAGTATTTCTCTGGTTCTGTGTAAAAATGTGTTTTTAATGTGCTGTGTGCATTTTCCCTAAAGTTTCCTAATAACCTGAGGCAAATTCTGTTGAATAAACAAAAACACCCATTAATCAAACACAAATTTCTTTTGTAGCTCAGTAATCCCATTCCCAATTTGGAAATGGAAATACAAAGATGCTAAGTGTAAATGAGGTTGACATACTGGCCAGTCCGAATGCTGTGAGTCTGCTTGTTGACTATTACTATTTCATTTTAAGTGCCGAACTGTCCTGAAAAGGAACTGCAAAAATAGCCCCTCTGTTTCTGAATGTACTTGAGGGCATATCTGCTCAGAAAGCATGCATTTATTCCTGATTTGTAAGGCGAGTCTAATGTAGCATGGAGGAATGAACTGAAGTCTTTCTCCTTTTGGAGAATGCTCACTAATTAAGCAGCAGTGAGTGCACACCTGCGTAATGAAATGAAGGTTAATGGGATGAACAGATGCAACTAAGGCCTTAATTTGATCTGCAGAACCTTTATTATTGTCAATGAGGCATAAGAAAGAGTGGAGTTTGTCCTAAATTGAATAGGTAGGGCTAAGCTCTTCTTCTTTGTAAGTGAAGCAATTTTAACATGGAAATAAATGAGATGATAGATGTGGAAATATTGTTTTGTTGAGGATAGCTGCATTTTGAAGGTACCTTTTCATATCACTTGCTGCAAGATATCTCTGAACGTTAGTGTTTGTGACCTAAGGGAATGCAGAATATCTGTAAGCAACTTTGTTTTTTAAATTGAGTGAACAGGATACTTCCTATTTGTCCCCTGCTTTACCATTTAATTTTTCTTTTAAAAATTGATTTCAAAGAAATTTTTGAGACTTGATGCAATGCTGTGCTATCTTGAATGCTGGTGCGTTTGGTATTTGGGGAGTTGTCACAGTTAAATCCATCATAATGGTAATATATTTTTGTTTGTTTTTTTCAGTCAGTCAATAACATACATCTTGATTTTAAAAAGATCAGGCTTTACTGCTTTTGGTTGTGTTAACTTGATCTTTATGTAGAAGGATATTTTAATGATGTTGTGAACAGTGGCTGCTTGAAAAGGTTTAAGACAAGTGCTACAGGTTCTACCAGTCTAAGAATATTTTTAGCGAACAGAGCATGGTAATAATCCATGCATAGATTATCCTATTTGGGGTTTAGGGATGGGAAGCCACATACAAACTGGATGTTGAGCATCATTTCCCAGGCATATGACAGACATACTTAAAAAGATACAAATAGGGGTGCACTGATAGCCAATTTTTGGGTCGATACTCGTAGCCAATTTTTAAGGAGGCATATCGGCTGATACTGATCTGATTTGCAATATGTAGCTTGGCAGCTTGATGAGCAGTGTCTGGCTGGTAAGTCTGTTGTGGTGGAAGGGAAGGGGGACAGAAAGGGGCATGGGGGTACAAATTAAGGCCCTTGCAGTGAGGGAGGGAGTGGGACTGGGACAGAGCCTGGGGCAGGTGCTGCCGAGCCGAGGCGGGGCGGGGCAAGGGACGGAGCCACAGCTCATCTGGGGGGTGTGGGGAGGGGGTGTGCCCCTGGATTTGCACATGGGGCAGGGCAGGCTGTCACTGGGGGCTGTGCCAGTATGTTCCTGGCAGGCGCTGGGCTGGGCTGGGCTGGGCTGCACTTGGGGAGGGTGGCGGTGGTGCTGGGAGGAGGGCTATAGAGGGGCCTACATCCACCCCAAAATTTGCCATAGCCCCCCTCAACCCCCACTTCCAGCACTGCCACCTCCCACCCCGAGCACAGCCTGGCCCAGCCCCCCTGCCAGGAAGAGCCCGGCACAGCCCCCATGCCCTCCCAGTGTGTACACAATGACAGGAGCTGCCACCCCCTCCCCCTATTCCCAGACGATCCACAGCTGTCCCGCACCCTGCCCCACCTTGGCTGGGCAGCGCCTGCCCCATCCCTAGCCCCATTCCCTCCCTCACCACAGGGACCTCAATTTGCCCCCTCCACACCCCTTCCCTTCCCCGTCCCCATCCACCACAACAGACTTACCAGCTGGACACAACTCTCCAAGCTGCTGAGCTGTGCTCCTCGCCATCTATGTGCTCCGCTGTGGCTGCGCGCATGCATGGGGCATCTATCAGCCACATAATTGGCCACATCAGGCAAAAAAGGCTCATTTCTAATACAGTTGATTTTCTTTATATCGGTGCTGATCCTATATCGGACTGATGTATCGGTGCACTTCTAGATACAATAAAAATACTGGTGCAGGCATCTTAAATGCAAGAATTTCTGTAGTAGAGCAGAGAAGAAGTCCCCCCAAAATTGCAGATTCTCTGATTAAAACCCCCAAAGTCTGTGATTTAAAATGACCACCCCCCACAGCCCTCCTCCTGCCTCTCACCCCCCCACCCAAGCCCTGCTGGTGCCCCTTGCTCCTCACCCACAGCTCCTGCTCCCCCAGCCCTGCCAGAGGGGGCACCCAGATCCCAAGGCAGGGACCCGGGTCCCCAAGCCCCATGCACTGTTTGGCAGGGCAACAGCCCCAGCCCTGCTCAACTCCCTCCCTCCTTATGGGGGCCTCAATCCACCCCCCCCCCCGACTTACCTGTGGGAGCTGTTCTCCAGTCTGCCTGGGGACGTGTACACCTGCTCCTGCCTGACTGTCCTCCTCCTGCTTCCTCCCCACCCCCTGCAGGCTGAACTCTGCCAGCCTGCAAAAGGTTCATCTCAAAACTGTAACATCTGTCAGTTTCTCCGATAAATGCGAAATCTGCGTTTGCCTCTGGTAAAAAGGAAAATCTGGGGTTTACTCCATTTTTTCCATGGGAAATGGAAAACCCAGATCCCTGTTCATCAGTACTTAATAGTAGATGCTTCGTAAGGTAAACCCCGATTGTTCGATATAGCACAGGTGAGTAAGGAATCTTATATCAAAACTGATGTTAAAAAAACTTCTTGAGTTGAAATTAGGTCTCTTTAAGGCTTATAACAGTTGTTGTCATTATATTTTGTAATTCTGCTTTTCCAGTGTTAAGAGTGGCTGATAATAAGCAAGTAGGCAGTTCTATCATTTAATCAAGATCAGGCAAGAAATAGAGAAATGCATCTGTTTCCCACAAAATCGAAGGTAAGCTTTCTTCCCCTTTCCCCTGCCTCCAGCCAGGTGCTCCAGGATTGGCATCTTTTAATTTCTTGTTTTCTTTGTTTTGTTTTTTTGTCTCTGAAAATTATTAACAATAGCTAAATATGTAAGTCTTAGTTTGTGCTTGTGTTCTAATCGAAGCTAAGAGGTATTAGAGACTATCCTGGTTATAGAGCTGCTGCTTTCATGGGCTTGAGTCATGTCTCTCACCTATTTATTAGCTAGTATAATAACTACTGCACTTTATATGTAAAGAAACACAGCAATTCTAGATGAAAGATTTTCCATCATTCTGTACTTCTGTGATATTAAAGGAATTGTTTAAGTGATGCTGCAAATCACTTGGTTGACCTAACATATATTAAAATAGACTTTGTTACCCTTATTGTTCTGTTTAGAAATCAATCCTGCATATAAGTTGACTGCAAATTTTCAGATTTAGTTTTAGAGAAAAAAAGCCCAGCTTTTTCCTGATGTATGTTAATGAGTTTTGATGACTACAGATAAAGACCTTGAACTACTATCATCCTTAAAATGTCAGAACAATTAATAACCAAGGAAAAAATCAAAAGGATCCACTTAAAATATGAAAATAAAAACTTTACTGAAAAAAATTCTGACCTGGTATTTTTAGCATGTGTAAAAAAAATACTGCAAGCACAAAACGCAAGACAGTTTGGACCCTGCTTATTGTTCAGCCCCAAGTGTAAGTCTAGTTTGATTTAGTTTTTTTAATGGTTCTTTTTGAAAGAAAAAAGGTAGATTTATGATCAGAACGTTATTACTTTTTTCAGACTAATTTAGCAATTTCACACACAGATGCACTATCTTTCCTTCTCCTCCTCTGGGCAGAGATTTTCAAACCTCTTCCACTTCAGGGAGAGGAAGAGGCAGTGTGGAATATGAACCCAGGACTTCCTAAACCTGATATTGAAGCTTGTGGTTACTTCAGTGCTGTATGCTCTCATGAAGAGGTTAGCACACTTGAAATGAAAGGTATTGAGTATGTGAACCTCACAGGACACTGTGGTCCCAGCTTCTGATGACTGTCACAGCTCAGTACAAGCAGACACAAATTCAGTATAACCCATTTTATGATAAATATTGCAATATTGTATATACCCTTGTCTCACTGTTATGGCTAATAATAAATCCTTTCATAATGTAATACAGGCTGGCCACCTGGCAGGCTGCATGCAGCCCCTGAGGGGTTAACATGTAGCCCCTGGGCTCCTGATCCAGGTGCTGCTTATCCCTTTATTCTGGTGCTGGAGTCCCTGGGCTCTCCATCCCTCCTCAAACTGCTGGTGCTACCTCTGCCCCTGGGAATGGCATAGTCCCCAGGGCTGAGAGAACTCAGCAGGGTGGATTTGATTTAAATCAAATCAATTTAAATCTCTGGGCAGGAAGCCTTGATTTAATCATTCTTTTCTACAAAGAGTGCATTCCTGTTTGATATAACCTTAATACATATTATTACATTTCTGAATTGTGAGGTTTTATACACACTATACATTTTAAAGCAGTTATATATTTTGATATTTTTTCAGGTTGATTTTGCAGCTGCATCAGAGAACTGAATGACCATTTGGTTATTTTATTTACCAAAGCTAATTGAAGCAGATACTTGTGAAGTCACTGAGAGGTTAACTATCTCCAATACACTAGATTAATCATGGATATTTGGGAGATTTTTTGCCACGCTATATCGGAAGGACACGAACAACCATTGCCAAAAACAATAGACATTTAAATTGTTTTATTTAACTAAAACAACAAGCATATATATTTTGGATATTTTTCTTCAATAACATGTATAATTATTTTAACAAAACAAACAGGTATTTTTGAATTTTTAACTACTTTAGTTCTAAATGTGAAACGTGTTTTTAAAAAAAATTAAATGGTTTATTTTAGCCAAGTCAACATGAGAAACTTAAAATACTTGCAGGGAGGCAATAGGGCTGGTGGGTAGATAATCAGATCTGTTATATCTCATCTCCATATATTGCTTTTAACAAGGAGACACAAATCCACAGTTTGAGAAATGAAACTAAGTATCCCAACATGCTTACTGGGATCTTCTAGACTGAGCACTGAGTCCTATTGGGTAAAGTGGTATTCTTTAATCTTTACTAATCTATAGAGGAGCCTCTGGGAACCCCATGAAGTTGAGCCTCTAATATAGTCCTTGCCTGTTGTGACCTATTTATAAAACTTTTCTAAAAAGGTTACATGAATATATTGCCTCAAATAGTATATAATTAGAAGTTATAATCCCTATTCCATGATGATATCTTTGAGTTTTAATGTATCTTAAATTAAAACCATCTTTATATGGGTTTTTTTTTTAAAGCATCTTAACAAAAAATATGATTTAAATAAAAAAATTATTTTTTAAAAAAATAATTGATTTTTATCCACCCTGGAACTCGGGGACCCTGGGACCTTGCACAGCATTCATGTCACTATCACACAGCCAGCTTTGCCTGCCATGTGATAGGGGAAGAGGGTATGGTGTTCTGCATCATGTTCATGTGGCATGGGAAGAGAGGTGTTGTGTGATGTGTTGAAGCATGTCTACATGACGGAGGGGGTGCTGCATGAAGCTTTGCAGCACATTTATGTAGCCTGGAGGGAGAGAAAGCTCCTGGCTCTTGATTTAAGGATGACAGTCTTCTGGTAAATAAGGCAGTCAGCGGTGAGTCCATAGATGACTGAGGGCACCTATCTGAGATTTGCATGCTTGACTGCAGGTGTGGCAAATCATCCAAGGAGGAAGTAGATCCTGGTGATGTTGGGTCAGAGCTCTTTCCCTTTGTCTCTTGTCTATCTGCCTCCATAGCAAAGTGAGTTTGCTCAAAAAGATCTATGCCTTGTTGTACATCATGGCACAACAACAGTTCAGTGCTTGAGTCTCTTGGGTATTGATGTAAATACTGGATTTCTTCAGATTGGCTTCAAGGTATACTTGAATCTCTTCTTTTAAGCTTAAAATTCCTATAAGCTACCTCTAGGCTGGTAACCATAGGCAAGTTGTGAATATAGGACCGATTTTTGAGACCCAGTTGTCACATGTTCTTATGACATGTCCTGTCCAACAGAGCCCCGTGCTGGAACACCAAGCCAGAGCACTGGCATTCATTCTTCTTCCAATTGATATGTTTACTGAAAACACTGCTGATGGTAACTTTCCAAAGCTTTCAGTGTTTCTGATGTTTTGTCCAAGTTTCATACCCATACAATAGGGTAGGGATGACAACAACCTTTTAGACCAGAAGTTTGGTTTGGGTTCTGATGTCATGATCAAACATCAAAGCCAAGATTTCAGAGACATCCAAAGGCAGCACTGGCTGATTTTATGCAGAGTTGAACATTGTTGCCTATGCTTACTTTGTGGGAAAGCTGGCTACCTAGGATGAGGAAATGCTCAATATTCTCCAAGAATAGCTTTCTAACTATAACTAGTTAGTTTGGGTGGGTTGGTAAAGAATCTTTGTTTTTATGAAGCTGACTGTGAGTCCTGGCATTTCATACACTTCACAAAAGGAATCAAGAGTGACCTGGAACTCTTCAATTGAGTGGGCACACATGAGACAATCATCAGCATATTGAAGATCAGTATTGGAAGTGTTGATTATCTTGGATTTGGAACATAACTGGTTGATGTTAAAGAGGTTTCTGTCTCTGTGATACTGGATGCTAACTCCAGAAGGAAGTCTGTCAATAATGAACTGCAGAATAGCTAAAGTAGAGTGTTGGTGCAATTGCACATTCTTGCTTGACTCCAGTTCTAACAGCAAAGGGATCTGTTTCCAAGCCATTGCTTAGGATAGTTGTTGTCATGTTGTTATGAAGAAGTCTGTTAATAGTAACTGTCAAAACCCAATTAAATTGTGCCCATGCCACTAAGCAAGAGATACCATTCAAATCATCCTCATTTTGACGATTAAGGGTTAAAAGACATCCCTGCCAAAAATTCCTTGAAACAAAACGCGGCCGGAGTACTATAGATAATTGGTCAGCTGAAATAAAAAGCAAGGGGAAACTATATATAATTGGTCAAAATAAGTGTAAGCTCCTCACACGTAACACACACGTAACAGGTAGAGAAACCTAACCCACTACCTTGTAACTTGAGGAGACAAAGAGCTGCCACCTGCCAAAAATTAAAGATTTCATATAACGGTTCACGATTGGGTATCTCTGTCAAACACCTCTGCCTATAAATAGTTTAACGGTTTCCGTCCAAGGCGGAGAACTCTGGGGATCTCTAAGGAGACACCTGTGCTCGTCACCAGAGAGTTGGGAACTTGATCAATTCCCAATCAAGAATCATCTACGTCATCGTAAAATATTGACGTAGAAAAGCCTTGCAAGCCCGACCGTTCGTTCTGGCGCCACGTCCGTTATTACTTTGCTATAACCTGAATGCGTGCACTCAACTCTGTAACCGAAGCTATATGCGTGTACTCAACTCTGTAACCGAAGCTGTAACGGAACAAAGGCTCGCCTGCGTCGTCATCACTATCTAGGTGACGTAAGTAAACAAACTCCTGTAACCTACACGTGTCTGTGCCTGGTTAATTCCACTCCATCCATCAATTACCCGCCTGCCGAGTTCAAAATCTAAACACTCCGGTGTGAGTCAGACGGCTGCCGGCGGCTGCTCTGATTCACGACAGTAACAAATGTTAGCAGGCATCCAGACCTTATCAGGATCATCCGTAGGGCTGCGCTGTTGATTGAATCTCAGGCCTTTAGTCAGGTCAGCGAAGGCCACACACAGATCTCAGTGTTGACAGCTCATGGCACTTCTGCAGCTGGCTAGCAACAAAGATTATATCTATGGTATTTTTGAGTGGTCTGAAACCATGTTAAGACTTAGACTCCCTTTTCTTACTGAGGAATTTCTACCTATTGAGGATAATGTGGGCAAGGATCTTTTCAGGTATGGACAGGAGTACAATACCACGATAATTGCTGCAAACCAATACTTTTTTTTACTCTTGTAATGATTCTGGCATCTCTGTAGTTATTGGGAATGTGTTCATTGTCATGAATCAGAGCAGCCGCCGGCAGCTTGTCTGACTCACACACCGGAGTGTTTAGATTTAGAGCTCGGCAGGCGGGTAATTGATGGATGGAGTGGAATTAACCAGGCACAGACACGTGTAGGTTACAGGAGTTTGTTTACTTACGTCGCCTAGATAGTGATGGACGACGCAGGCGAGCCTTTGTTCCGTTATAGCTTCGGTTATAGAGTTGAGTATACGCATATAACTTCGGTTACAGAGTCGAGTACACGCACGTGGTTAGGTTACAACGCGATAATGACGGACGTGGCGCCGGAACAAACGGTCGAGCTTGCAAGACTTTCTACGTCAATATTTTACGCTGACGGGGTGATTGATTGGGAATTGATCAATTTCCCAATTCTCTGGTGACAAGCACAGGTGTTTCCTGTGAGATCCCCAGAGTTCTCCGACTTGGGCGGAAACCGTTAAACTATTTATAGGCAGAGGTGTTTGACAGAGATGCCCAATCGTGAACCGTTATATGGAATCTTTAATTTTTTGGTAGGTGGCAGCTCTTTGTCTCCTCAAGTTACAAGGTAGTGCATTAGGTTTCTCTACCTGTTACGTGTGTGCTACATGTGAGGAGCTTATGCTTATTTTTGGACCAATTATATATAGTTTCCCCTAGCATTTTATTTCAGCTGACCAATTATCTACAGTACTCCGGCCGCGTTTTGTTTCAAGGAATTTTTGGCAGGGATGTCTTTTAACCCTTAATCATCAAAATGAGGATGATTTGAATGGTATCTCTTGCTCAGTGGCATGGGCACAATTTAATTGGGTTGTGACATTCATGTTTCCAGATTTTTATAATAACAATGCATAGTTGGTGGGAGAGCTCTTTTTCCACCTTGTTTATAAATTTCAACTGGTATTCCATAAGACCATGTGCTTTGTTGTTCTTCATGCCTAATGGCTGTCAGGTCGTCTTGTTAAGTTGGTGGATCTGCAAGGTAGTCCTTAATGCGGTGCTGTGGCATGGCTTTGACATTAGAGCAGGGGTGAGCAAAATGGCCCATCCAGCCGGCAGCCAGACTCCATTTCCTAGAAACCCCTGCATGCACAGCTAGGGCTGGTCTCCATGGAGACCCAGGTGGCATGAAAGTTTAAAGCTGGGGTTGCCATGGAGACCAGCTCCAGCTGTGCTGCCAGGGTGCATGGCAAAGCAGGGCAGGGGGCTGCTCTGGAGTCCTTGGGATCTTGCGATGGGGGCAGCTTGCTCTGGAGCCAGAGCAGAGCTGTGATCCGTAGCCTGCATGTTCTGGGCAATTCAATTAGGTGCATCTTAAACCAGTTTCAGCCATTTTGAAACGCGCAGGGACATGCAGGCAGGGAATTGCAGATCTGCCCCTGCTCCAGACCAGGCTGTCACTGCTGCAAGAAGCCAGGGCAGACCTGCAACCTCCTGCTTGCATGCCCCTGACCAGAGTGCACAGGCTTCAGATCATGGCTCTGCCCTGGAGAAAGCTGCCCCCATTGCAAGATCCCAGCAACTCCAAAGCAGCCCCCTGCCCTGCTCTGCTGCGCAGCTGGGGCTGGTCTCCATGGCAAGTGCAGTCTTGAGCTTTCACAGCGCAGCTGGAGCTGAGGTCTCCATGGAGACTGACCCCAGCCATGCACAGGGGTGACCGGATCCAGCCCATAGGCCAGACTTTGCCCATCCCTGAATTAGTCTTGGTTCAGAAGCTCTTGAAAGTGCTCCTTCCACTGTGCATTGATGATGGAACTGTCCTTTAAAGAGTGGTGTTGGACCTCAGGGAGATGGCTTCTTGTGTGCTTGGCCCATGGATAACTTTGGTTGTGGTGAAGAAGCTACACATCATGGATGTCAGAAAACTTTTGAATCCCTTGCTTTGTCTTCCCACCATATGTTGTTTCACTTTCCAATTTTCCTCTGGGTCTCCGCTGTAATCTGGTGATGGATGTCTTGCTTCTGTTTGGAACTGATGTCATTCTGCCGAGCTTTGAAGGCTCTCTCCTTTTTTTTATCGATGAAAGCTTGAATTTCCGTAGTTTTTTATCATTCTCATCAAATAGGGAGCAGCCAGAATAAAACTAACCCGTATTCTATTAGACTTAGGATCTGCATCAAGGAGATACTGGTTCTGGTTTATTTATTACACTGTAGCTGAAAGTAAAATGAGTATCACTCCTGTCATTAAGTAAAAGTAAATGCTTAACTTACCTTATTACATGGCAATTTCTAAACTGGTATGAAAGGCATTTGAAGACGCACTTTTTTTGCTCTACCACCACTTGCCTATAGGAGAAGTTCTGTTACCTATGAGGAAGCAAAGCTACTTTTAGGCTACTCCTTGTCTTATATATTTGAAAGCCTTTACAGTGAGCCAGCCCCACCTGATCCTGGGAGCTTGGAAAATGGAGCCTTTATACTGATATTAGTGAAGAGTGAATGGACTTAATAAAGAACAAGCAACAGAAAGTTCTGTGAAAGCAACAAAGTTCATTATAAAAGAAAATAATTCTGATCTGTTTCAATTTGGGTACTAAAATAGAAAAAGGAAAATTATTTTTCTCTATGATTTGTACATAAAACTATTTAGCTAAAGATTTCAATGTGCTCTTTAAGTATAAGTCAAGCTTTAAATCCCTGTAGCAAATGGGTTTTGCATTTTGTCCCCGTGTTACAGAGAAGTAAAATGAGTCACAAGAATTGCTCAAGGTCACACAATATGAGTCACAAATAGAAGCTACTAGTTTAGATTTCCATTGCTCTTGTCTAATCCCTGAACACAACACTTCTCCCTTTTCATAGAAACTAATATTGTGTTGCTACTTAGAAACGTGCAGCCTTCCTATATGCACATACTCGCCTGTGATTTAACTTTGACTTTTCCAGTTGTATCTTTGCTAAATGTGACAATTATTCTGCGCTGTAAACAAATTATATTGGTTGCACTGATGGCTCTTTGCCAAAAGACTATCATCACTTGAATTGCACTGGGTGTCTGTATGATTGTTTTGTATGCATAGCACTTTATACACAACAGAAAAACAGGGGTCTAATACCTATTTTGTTTGTTTGGGGTGTTTGGTTTTTTTTACAGGCCTAAAACTTTTGGAGATTCAAATGATTGGGTTTCCATCGACACAGACTTCCAATTAAATAACTAAGTCTTTTCAAAAGTGAAGTGGCCTGTCCTGATGGGGGGAACCACCTGGATTAGTAGAGCCCATCATCCTGAACTGTTTTTACCAAGACAGCCTTGCACCAGAGGCTGGGCCTATGTGAACCTCCCACTGAAGTAAAAAATTAGCTCAATTTAGATAAAGGTCTATAAGGAATAAGTCAATAAAGAGGGCTGCTGTGGGGACAGTGGTTATCCCTTTCTCTGTTTGCATTCGGTACACCCTTCTTGCGTTTTAAATCAGAGGGCTAATTTTGAACGTTAGATCTTTTGGTGCACGTAGGTTTGGAGAGATGTAATTTCTTTTGTATTTGAAATATTCCATTATTATGGTAGGAAATCTAAGTAATGGTCACTGTCAGATTTTGTGTATTAAATACTTGCAGTTCTAAAGGAATTCAGAATGCTATTCCCACAAGAGCTATTGTGTTCTGCCATTTAACTGAATTACAAGTACCCTGCTGTTCCTGCTTAAATAAGGTAGTTAAATTTAAGTCTCTGCTTTGAGTATGATATTCAATTTAGACAAACTAAGGACTAATTAGTGTCTAACTTTTGTAGACATTAAGACAGTCATGGTGAGCATAATAATGTCAGCATTGCAAATTCTCATGATATGAGGTAGTTTATTTTAAAACCCAGGGATTGTCTTATTTCATGAGCTTCTCTGCTTTCATTTTAAAGGCTGAGGAGGAAGGTTTGAAAATATAATTTACAAATGTTGCAAAACCGGAAGTAAGCTAGAAAAAGGCAATCTTTATTAAGCTTCAGTCTGCTGTTTCTGCAAATAACTTATCACAGCCCAAAATAGTTAAAATAACATTCCCCTTCCTGGTTTATAATCTGTGAGAGCATTTCTTTAGGCATTCATGCTCAAACCCTTTCTTCTTGAGGCTCCTTGATTTTTTTTATCCTTGTTCCAGGGCTTTAGGTCCCCAGTTCTTGCCAGTTAGAGAGCACTACCAGTCCCAGTGCAGCCTGCGGTCTCTTTGCAGAATCTTTCCTACAGGTCTCTGGATTAAGCTATTTTTCCTCTTAATTAAGAGATTCTGCAGCCCTAATTCACAGAGCAGTGCTCTGATTCAAGCTGCTTTTGCAAGCATGTCTGTGTCCAGACACCAGCCCTACTTCATAGGTGATTCCAGGAAGGAGAAAAACTCTTAATAGCTGGGTTTTACCGGGGTCAGAAGGCAATTAGCTAATTTGCTCCCTTCTCCCTGCAGCCTTTCATGCTGGCTGGCTCCAGTCCCCAGTTCTCCTCAGGAAGAAAAGACCACCCTGTTACATGCTTTCATTTGCATGTTGCTTTTGATTGTGCATTGGGCACAATTATGAAATTGTCTTTAGTAATTTATTTTTAAAAATCCCCCCAAAACAAAGAATGCTATAAATCAGAAATATTGAAATCCATTTACTTAACTGTTTTTGAACGGGATGGGAAGATAATCACGTGAGGTTATTTCATTGTGTTAATGCTTTGGGGACTCAGAATGGATGGAAGAAAGCTCTATGAAGTCCTTAGATATTTCTTCACCTGATAGCGAGGGACTCACATACTGCACATCTGCACTATTATTCCCAGGGAATGATGAGGAAACGTCTGTTGTCCCAGCCTCAGCAGTAATGAGAGTAGGGATAGAAAGCAAACTAAGCTAGTTTGGAGTTACACAGTAACTAACAAAAGTAAGACAGCTGATCAACTTGCTGCATATGGAGTGTAAACTGTGTGGACTTTGTTTATATATTGTGCTTTCACTGAATGCCTTATAATATTCTTGCTGTGTACAAAGCGTGCTTGCTTTTTTTTTGTATTCCTAAAAATATTGCTGTGGAAATGTGGTAATAGAAATACATTTTTTATGCTGATTTGCCTATCTGTAGCATTATTGTGATTCAGACAATAGTAAGTACTACTTTGGTCTCTTGCTCAAGATGTGTTATGGTAGGCAGCTAAAGAATAACTTATGCACAGAGAGCATTTCTTCCAAGTTGTCAATGGAGGGTGACCTGTGCTTCTGAGGAGGATTTCCAAGACTCTTATTTGTGAGTTTAACTCAAAGGTAACATGAATTACAGTACCAGATGATTAATAAACAAAGTAACTGTGACTAGCAGAACTGACAGTGGTGGTTAGTTTGAAGTTAGGCAGAAGGTAGAGTACATTTGCACCTTGTAGACTAAACTACCACATTTATTTGAATCCAAGATTGGGTGTTTCACCTCCATTCAACATTAAGGGGGGGGGCCCTTATCTTAGATTCAAGTACAAGGTAGAGAGGGGGGCAGGCTGCTGCTGTGACTCTAACTCTGGCCCAGGGTCTGGGTCAAGGCCAGAGCTGCAGCAGCTGCCTACCCTCCCACCGCTCCCTTGGGCTAGGGATAGAAGTTACACATAAATCGGTTTAAGTGATCATAAACTGGTTTAAACCTGTAACAGAACAGAAGCTCAGTGCACATAAACCAGTTTCAAAATGACTGAAACTGGTTTAAGATGCACCTAATTGAAAGCAGTATCAGACTTAAACTGGTTTGACCTAGATCAGTTATGAAACTTCTGTCCCAGACCCCCATCTGGTTCAAGTTAAATCACAGTCCTCCAGCATCCCACCATGCTTTGCAGCCCTGGGTTGGGCCAGGCCAGGCCAGGCTGTCTGCTTCAGACAGCAGGGTTGGCTTTGCCCCTCTGTTCCCTAGCTGGAGCAGTGAGGGCTGGCTGGCTGGCTGATAAAGAGGTAGGGGATGGGTGGGGCAAGCCCAGCTGGGGATGAAGCCCAGCCTGCAGGGGGGATGGGACTGTCCCCTCCCACCCTCCACTGGCAAAACCTGGGTGGGATCTGGGGCCAGGGAGGGGGGTTAAATACTCCTTCCACCACTCAAACTTCCTGCTGGCTGTGACTGTGGACTACAAATCCCAAAGGCACCTGGAAGCAGGAAGAGGAAGTGATGAGCAACCCCTGCAGAGTCCTGCTCTGTGACTTTTTTTTTTTTTTTTTTGGATTGCCAATCCCAGAGACCAGCATGAAGAGGAAGCATACACACAGCCCCTGCTGGTTATGTGCCAGAGAGCCATGTTGTAGCACTCCCTGGCTTTGGCTTGAGCCACTGCAGGCAGGTGGCTGCATTTCCTCAATCAAAGGTAAATGTCTGTCCACTTCTATTCCAATTTAATCTGTGTATTTTAGACTAACCTGCAAAGACTGAATCAATTCAGCTTCTGGCTTCTTGACTAACTGTACTTAGCTTTGCAATTTTACTGTCAAGCGCACCTCTGGATCCAGATCCATTGCCTCCCAGGCGTGAAACATAAACAAGCTCCAGCCCAGTTGTGCAGCACTGTTCTGCTGTGGCTGCTGCGTGGCCAGGCAGGGGCCAGAGCTTGCATGTGTCCAGGAAGAAATGGAGCTGGAGCAGTGGGGCTGAGACAGGGGTAGTAGAGAGGAGGCAGAAGGTAGAGGCTGCAAGGGGGAGGGAGAGAAGCTGTGGGGGTGCAGGAGGCAGGCAGCAGGGGTGCAGACACTGTCAGCAAGGGGCAGACTGCAGGGGGGAGTGTGGTGGGGAACAAGTGATGGGGGCTGCCTACCCCACAGCTGCTTGCCCCCTCCTGCTGCTGCTGGTTTTCCTGCTGCAGAGGTTGTGGGGAGGTGGTTGAATTTAAGACAACCCTCCAAGAATTAGATTCTCCACATGGAAAATGATAACAAATTTAATTTTTTTCTCCATATATAGAATATAATTATTGCGGGGCAGGAAGCTGTCTTCAATTCAAAATCATCTTGAATTTGGGTAAATACGGTAAGTTAGAGATGCATAAGCTTTTGTAAGCAGTAGCTTATTTCATCAGATACATCTACCCTACTTCTTGCAGAACTCGCCACGCACGCATTCTGTAGATCTGCAGGGCAAATTGAGAGTTGTTGGCAAAGACCTGACACAATCATCACATGTATGTGCTGGTGACAGAGCTAAAGGAACAGGAGAGAGTCCCAGACTGCTTGGGCTGGTGTGACCAAAGAAAGCAGAGAACTACATTTACATCATAAAGCAGAACCTGTAAAAGGTGGGCGACTGGAATACCTAAGCAGAGACGAAAAATGTTGAATGCATGCGAGTCCTGCCAAAGCTGCTATAGGTGACGAGCATACTAATATCAAGGCACCCAAGGGGGAGAAGGGGGTGGAATTGGACCTCTAAAAACCCTGTGGGATTTCTAGTCCAACACCTAAGACCACCTGCTGATTCCCCAAGAAGGACTTTCTGAATACCTGGCTGTAAGGAGACACTCTGCCCTCAGGATTACATAAGACTTATGCAAGGCTTTCTCTTGTCTTTTTGCTTTATTACGTTCTGCTTTAAGTTAGACTAAGTTGCATGTGCTCTCACTGTGTTTTACTATATCTTAGCTTAGGCACATATTTTTGGTTGTCCTTTGTTGTGTGCTTGAGGTTGCAAGTTGCTGTGTTCAATACATGCTTGCTTCACAGACAGGACTATTGTTGTTCAAGCTTTTATGAATTCAATGTCACTACCTCTTTCCCCACCCAACCCCTCCTCAGCTTGGCAGGGGCTGCCCCCCCCTGCCCCTGACCCAGCAGGGAGTGGTGGTGGTGGGGGCAGGGCAAGAGCTTGGCAGGCACTACCCCCCCCTACCACGGCAGGCCCCTCCAGGCAGACCCGGGCTGGGGTCCCATGTGGACCAGAGAGGGGATTTAAATCCTCATCCTCCAGTGTGCTAGCCCGGGGCTGGGGCCTGGCCACGCCCCCTTTGCTTGATCGGGGGGGGGGGGGCTAGCCTTGGCATAAGCTGTCTACTCTTGGCAAGCAGGGAGGTATGCTCTAGCACCCCCTAGCTTCTGGCCTGAGCCACTGCAGGCATGTGGCTGCATTCCCTGAATCAAAAGTGAATGTCTGTTCACTTGCTTCTCAGTTTAATCTCTGAAGTTTAGACTAACCTGCCAAGACTGAATCGATTCATCCTCGGGCTTTTTGACTGTCTGTACTTAGCTTAACGTTCATAGTTAAAACTTTAATTCAGTAAGCTAAAACTAAGGTCTCTTGAAAATCCTATCCAAAAATAGTAACAATTGAAATGTCTATAAATTGCTGCTCTGTATATGTTGCAATTTAAGGAGTCCAGCAGCCTGTGACTTTTCACACCAAACTAGGTCATATTGCACTACATAGGAAGTTTCTTGGATTTTAATGGTATAAAGGTCCTGTTTCTAGCTGCGATATTTTGTTAGTTAAAATGTTTCCCCCTCTAAAAAGTTATTTCTTTTTAAACATGCTGCTTTTATTATTTGCTTTGCAATCGCTTCTACATCAAATCTGTGTAGTTTACAAGTAAAGATTTCCCCTAAGCCATATGCCAGCTGTACAAACTATCTTGGACTCTAAGGGCAAAAACTGGCTTTGGCGGCGGGGGGTTGGTTTTGGGGACGTGGCTTTTGCATCCTATACATTATTTCAGTCACAGAGGTGCTGCAAATCCAGCTATGATCTTAGCTATCCTTGAGCTAAGAGGTGTAATTGATTTTATAAATTATGAAATCCTGCTGCTAACCAAAAATTATTTTCCATTTAATTTACTCAGTCTTAGCTGGAAAGCTAATCAGAATAAAAAGTAATCCAACTTTACCTGTGTGGTTTTTTTTTTGGAGTTACATTTTTAGTATGATGATAGCTAGTTTTTAAACTTGTTGTTGGTCTGGATTGAAGTTGGCCCTTTGGGAATCAATGTATTTTGAAGGAGTAATTCCATGTTTTGGCAGAGGATGGAATAGTGAAAAGAGAAGTGTTAGGGGAGCAGACTTTTATATCCAGAGTCCTAAAGGGTGTTTAGAAGTTTTAACTGCTATAGACTTACAATAATATTTGACTGTGTTGTGGTGGAGCTGGATAAATAGGCATGGTGCAGGTGAGGTAACCAGAGGTGCATCATAAGTGTCACTTATCCCATGGTTATCATTGCTAGAAGCCATGTACATATTCAGTCTTTGATATGTTTCCAAGGTGTTCCAAAATACTAATTGAATTATGATCAAATGTTTCAGTGTGAAGAGCAGAGCACATACATCAACACTGTTACATTCTCTGCAGAATTCTTTCAAGATTATAGCTACCTTGTAAAAAGCCGTAGTTATCTGGTAAGAATTCTGTATTGCCATCATTCAGTGGGAGAGAAATGGTGCAAACAGTTTTCATAAAATAATGTTGTTACATAGAAAGGCGTGCATAATACTTGGTCTTAATGTATTGATTTTTTTCTCCTGTGACTAAGAATCCTTATTCCTTCTTAAAAAGAATGACTTCTGTTAAATGTTCCAGTGAAATCAGTTTTGGTTTTTGTCTACAGGGCAGAACCTTTCACTTTTTTTAACAGCAATGTGGGGAGGTGCCTGAGCACCTGGGGCAGAGTGGGGGTGGCTGCTTTTGGTTGCTTCTTGGCTTGCAATTTGTTTATGCACAGCAGCTAGCACTAACTACTTTCCCTCCCCTCCATTCTCCACCCCCCGCCAAGTCATTACCCAAGGTAGTTGCTCCTATTGCCTCTCCCAGTTATGACACTGATTCTAAAGTGCTCTTTACAGAGAAATCAGTGCAATTCTTAACTTATTTCTGTTCCTTTCTTAAATGTGTTGTGTCAATAAGGAAATAAAACACTTCATAGGTAAGGTAAATTTGGGCGTCTTCTAAACCCTACATTTTAGTATTAGGACAGATTAACTTTCTTCTAGGTCCCAGTTCTGCAAACAGAATATACATGATCAGCTGCATGTAAGCTATGACTTCATCTACCCAATGAGAATAAAGCAAAGGACATATTCAAGTCTATAGGTTTGGGCCTTAAACTCTTGTTTTCGTTCCTTCCTCCAGAATGTACACAACAATAGTTTGTTGCAGGGATCTTGTGGCTGTTAAGCAATTACAGTGATGAGCATCATTAGAGAACACTTTTTTAATATCATAATGCATCATGCAGATTGATATACAGCAACTTTTCAGTAGAAGAGAAAATTAAATCTAAGATTTAACAGTAAACTTCTGTGCTATTTAAAAACATCACAGAGGTTAAGAGAGAGATTTGCTCTGTGTTACTGGAGCAGTTTGAGAGTTAAATGCTTGATTACTAGGATGGTGAGATGATATAAATAATTAAATGGAAAAATGGTATATATCACTTTGTTTTATAGACCCGCTTTGAAATTGTACACATGCAGGGACTGCAGAGCTGGGATCCAGTGATAGTGTTGTCTTCCTAAAACCCATATACTGCTGCTCATACTATTACAAACCACAGCAAACTGGAAGTTGATTAGCTTCACCAGTTTTCATTGCTACCTCTGGGAACTTGGTAACAAGTCATTAAATTGATAATAATTGGGTTTGTTAATTTTATTATTGAAAATGCAGTGGCATACCAACAGGGGTGGGGGCAGTAGGGGGCCTTGGCCCCGGGCACCGGCCTGGGGAGGTGGAGGTGCCGACTGGAGAGCCTCCCACATTTTCTGTGTGGCCCATCTGCCCTGCAGGCGGGTTATGGGCTTGTTCTGCCATTCTGGCCGGAAATTCTGACTGATGCCTCTCCCTGAGCTCTCCCTCAGCTGAGCACCTGCAGCCGGGGTGCCGCGCTGGTAATTCCCCTGTGGATGTGCTGTGGGGCAGGAGGCAGGGCCCTGCACAGGCTGATTTTTCCACAGCCCCGCACCCTGCTCAGATTGCACCAGGGGGGTGCAAATGGAAGTTTTGACCCCCAGGTGCTGGGGACCCTCGGTACTCCCCTGTGAAAATGTAGCAGTTTCAAGGACCAGAGAGGGAAACCCTGGGGACAGGGAACTAGAAGTACTTCTTCACTAGCAGCCTCAGGGAATTTTTTTTTTCTCACCTATCTGTTGTCCCTGTAGAGAAGTTTGTATGGGAGGTGGAAGGAAATGGATACTGAAGGTGAATCCAGAAAAGGTATATACCCCCAGCTGTTACCGCAAAAATAATACATAGAGAAGCCAAGAAATTAGTTGAATAAATTGGGAAAGTCCCATGTTAAACACTTGTCCCAGATGTCCTATCACTTCAAATATGTGCTTTTGCAGTGGAGTACTGAGGGTTCCTGGCACCAGGGGCCAATGCCTCCATTTGTGGTCCCCCCCAGCATGATCTGAGCAGGATGCAGGGCTGAGGCAAATCAGCCTGTGCGGGGCCCCACCTCCTGCCCCATGGTACATGCATGGGGGAATTACCGGTGCGGCACCCCAGCTGCGGGGAGAATTTCCAGCTGGAATGGCAGAACAAGCCCACGATCCACTGGCCAGGTGGGTGGGCCCCCCCGTTAGTACACCACTGGATTTTTGTCCCATTTTCAGAAACTTCCCTTCCAGGCAAAAGCATTTATTTGAAGAAATTGATGAGATACCTGTCCTTGGTGTCTCACCCCCATTCTTCTCTCAGCCCCATTTTCACTGGCATGATCTGCTGAGACTGGAGCTTGGAAACAGCTGAGCATACTGGAGAGGGGAGCCTGTCCTGTTTTTGGGGTTCTAAAAATATGGTCAACCTAAGAAGAATACTATTACATATAAACTCCTTTTGTTCTAAGTAAGGCTGGCTGAATAGTATTGAATGACCATTTAATGGATTTCACTAGTAGTCATCCTTCACTGTAACTGAGTTAAACGCTGCTCAGTGAATAAGTTATGACCTGTAAAACTCTCTGACAAATATTTAATCCAACTTCTTGACCAATGCCAGTAGTACATTATACACTAAAAGCCCCTGAAAATTGATTAGCAATGCACAATTGAACATTATTTTATATTGTGTTTAACTAAAAATTTCATTGAATTTCAGAGGCATGTGGATTTTAGCTGCATGGTGGTGCAGACCCTTTGATACTGGCTAGCAGAACTTAGTTTGTAGACTACTAGATTTCAGGTAGCTGATACAAATCTGAGAAGAAATACTTTTCTTTTTATCAAAAATGTCTTTAGCAAGTGAAATAGTGCAAGAACAAAATGTCTATATAAAATTAACACTGACATGCTGTGCACACTAAAATATAATACCAATAATAATGGGACGTATGCTAATATGTAATATGTAATTGCAAGGAAAATTTGATCCATATATCAGCGTGATTTTATGGATTCTTTTGCATTTATCCACCTACATGCTGTTATCAAAATTGTAATTGGAAGCACATACATGAAATATAAAAACCGAGGAATTTAGGAATCATAATTTGTCAGTAAATCTCTATCAACTAATGAAATGCACATTTAATATTTTGAAACTAAATGAACTAGTATATTAAATAGGTCACGACTAATCATAAGTCATACCAAAACACACATTTGTTGCTTTCAAGCAAAGTAGTTCAGTGGAATTAGTGAAAGCATTCTAGATCCCCTCATGCAGCTCTCTGAAGCTAAGCCAAAAATAGTGGATGTTAATTCCATTTGTAGTCTAATCCTTTCCCTGCTGGTCTAACAAATTTGTGTATGATCATGACAACATATCTACCACAAAAGCATGGTTCCTTTTTTTGTGTGTACAGGTGTTTGTATATGCAGATGAAGAAGTCTCAATTTCCAAACTAAAATCTTTCAGATAGGTCAAAACTAAAAATAGGCGCCTTTAAACACAAGTCAGCAAGTATAGAATCTGATTATTGGAGATTTTCCTTGAATTTGTCCCCTTCCCACTGCCAGGTCCTGCTGCTATAGGAAGGACCCGGCTGCAGCAGGACCCGGCAGGGCACACAGGAACCACATGATGTGCTGGCTCCTGTCAACATGGGCCAGGCCCCAGGGCTGGCTCCCACCTCCCACCTCTTCCTCATGCCTGCAGGGGGGTGAGGACCTAGCCCAGCCCCATGTGGCTCATTAGTCTAGCCTTGCACTGGAGCAGGTCACACAGCTCTGGGATGCGGGGCTCTTGTGCGCACCTCCCTGGAGCCATGCAACCCGCTCCAGCGCAAAGCCAGACTAGCGAGCCTCAGGAATCTGGGCCCAGCCCGGCTGGGCTGCAGAGGGGTCCAGGACCCGGCTGAGCCTGGCGCGCGGTCCCCACGTGCCACACCGGGTCCTGTCACCATGGGCCCAGCCTGGCTGGGCTGCGGAGGGGGCCCAGGACCCAGCTGGGCCTGGCACGTGGTTCCTGCATGCTGCACCAACCCCATGTGGCTCATTAGTCTAGCCTTGCACTGGAGCAGGTCACACAGCTCTGGGATGCGGGGCTCTTGTGCGCACCTCCCTGGAGCCATGCAACCCGCTCCAGCGCAAAGCCAGACTAGCGAGCCTCAGGAATCTGGGCCCAGCCCGGCTGGGCTGCAGAGGGGTCCAGGACCCGGCTGAGCCTGGCGCGCGGTCCCCACGTGCCACACCGGGTCCTGTCACCATGGGCCCAGCCTGGCTGGGCTGCGGAGGGGGCCCAGGACCCAGCTGGGCCTGGCACGTGGTTCCTGCATGCTGCACCAAGTCCTGCTGCCACAAGACCAGCCCGGCTGGGCGGCAAGAGCAGCCCCAGGGCTGGCAGAACCAGGCTGGGCTCGGCGCACGGCCCCCACGCTGCTGCTAAAGGTTAGCTATGGGCCCTGGGCAGGGGGGCTGGGACCCTGTGGGGGATAGGGGCTGTGGCTCTCCAGGGGGGAGCTGGGCAGAGTGGGGTATTCCATGTGCTGTGTGGGAGGGGGCTGCACCCTGTGGGGGCCAGGGGACCCACCCCTCCTGAGCAGCCCCCACTCCTACCCAAACCAACCCACATCCCTCCACATCCTTCTCCTTTTTATACTGCTGGGGACAGCACAGGTGCTGGCCCCAGGCTCTAGCTCCCCCTGGCTGCAGATCTGGGAGGAGCCAGGCAGGGTTATTTTGTCCCAAGTGGCACAATTTGCTCCACACCAAAGTGCATGTCTGAGCACGTGCGCTGAGGCAAAAAGCCCCAGCTCAAATTTGCACCGCATCTATTTGAGCTGCTGCAAGCGCATGTGCTTGCATGTGTGGACGTGCCCTCTGAGTGTTAGCAAAATAAACCTGTCATTAGCACGTGAGGTGGTAGTATATGGACTCATACTGAAGGGGCCAGAGGAAATATTATTAAGTACTTTATTAGCATGTGTTAAAACTAGTTTTTATAGAAAGTAAGAAACCTCTGGGGGTTTAAGGGGTTTGCTTGAAGCTGGTGCTCCATGAATTGAAATACCACATTAATCCAGATGAAAAAGAGATGATGGAGGAAGAGAAGACATGAAGGAAAAGGACTGGACACACTTGTTTCACTAAACCAACAGGGAGGACTGATGGGAGAGGAGAAGAATTTCAGGTGTTTACTGGGGTTCTGTATTAAGAAAAAGATTTCTATAAGACTTCTGTTTTTATAGGAAGTTGAAATGTTTAAGCGTTTAAAATATGTAGTTGTATGTTTTTGATATGTAGTTGTTTCTGTGATTTATGAAGTCTTGGTAAAACAAGGATGCTCAATATGTGTAGCTTTGTAAGCTTAGGGTCATAAGTGTGTTTTTTAATAATAATTGTTTTTAAAAAAAAAAAAAAAGTTCCCAAAAGCATCTTGGCCTTTTTAACTAATATCAAATGTAGCACTGTGGAGAGGGTGTCAAGGCTGGCTCTGGCCCTCCTGGTGTCTGCCTGGCATTGCGGTACCTCCAGGTCCAGTGCTAATTCCCTGTGGAGGTAACACCTGCCTGTTTTTTGTTTGTTTTGTTTTGTTTTGTTTTTAAGGCGCACACCCCTCTCATCTTATATTTGAGTAAATATAGTAAGAAGGCATAAAGTCCTGTCTGATAGAGCTTCTAGCTTCACCGATACCTCCCTTAGAAGAATGCCAGTTAGTTCAGGGCCCACCATCCCAACCCCACACATGCCTTGGGTGGTTCTGAAATCAAGTGACTAAGTGCTTCAAGAGCTCTCTAGGCCCCCTGCGTGTGTGTTGATAGGAGGAAGGAGCTCCTTGGTATATTCAGCAGTACTGACTGGCTGTGTTTTCCCATTGTTCCACTTCCTAACGTAGAACAGCCAATCGACATGAAGTTCCTGGGTGGAGTGTTAGGTTTTTGCTGTAGGATAGCTGGGAAACCCTATATTTTGAAAGGTTTGATAATTAGGAGAGATGGAGAGCAGTTGTGGGAATGATAAGGGGGAATGAGCATTACCTTGCTTTGGTGGTAAAGGTATATCCAAAATACAACAATTTGATACTGGTTTGCCATGTGAACTTGGATGTGTCACTTCAGTTCACCAACTCCCTGTTTCCTCACTGACGCATGAGGAAAAGGATGTGCCTTTTCTTTTGTAAGATGCTTTGAGATCCATGTGATCTTGTTTGGGCATTCTGCCACCAAATACCCCTGCTCCTCACATTTGTGGCAGAATTTGGGTTGCCCCTGGTAGAAGACAAAGCCCCTGTGGGGGCCTAGGGAGATGCTGGGGGGAGATGCAGTATTTTGCCTGGTTTCCCAAGACATGCTTTTCAGCATTACTCTGGCTTTCCAGGCTCCAGTTCACACACCCAGTTTGTCTAGAACTTTCTCCACTTTTTCTACTTTCTCACAGTATTGTTTTAGCCAAACTCTCACATAATCTTCCTTTATTTGGCTGAAGTATGTTTGAATTATAACCAGTCTCCCTCTCCTTGTGCCTCCCCCAGCAAATTTTAAAAGCCTGCCGCTGGGGGTTTCCCTTTCCTGTCTGAAGCTTTTGCTGGAAATAGGCTCTGCTCTTGGAATCCCTGAAGCCAAGTTTCCACTCCACTGCCCTGGCAGGCAAATTAGCCAAAGCAAATTTGTAAGCTTTACCTTAAGTAGGTCCTGCATGATCTTGACTAAGTAATCTTTCTCCATTGGTAGTTTTTCTGAGTGCAGCTATCTTGTCTTCAGCCAGAATCTTACTGGGAAGTCTCTTCCCCTCACCTCCATGTTGTGGGCTCCTAACTCCTGGTTTTGGGGGTCCTCGCTTTCCTCCTCCTCCTCCTCCTCCCCACACCCTACACAGGGGTAGCTCAGGGTTCTGTATTTGAACTAATAAGAACAGACATTTTTGCAAAAATATATTTCTAGATAGGTATATTACGCACACACACTATAACTTTACCAGTCTTCAAATACATACACCATCACAGAATTGCAGACCCATTACAATATACACACACACACACACACACACACACACACACACACACACACTTTCCTGTGCATCCAATACAAAACTGGTACCTGTGTTCCTGAGCATCCATCTGCATTCACTTTACTGTTACAATTACAGTTCCTCTATTCCTTTCCGTGCTCTCTATTTTTTAGTTAGTTTTGCTGTTGCTTTCGTCATCTCTGTTGCCATTGTTGCTGTTCTTGTTACTCGATCTGCTTTCTTCTTTGCTGTCCTCACTTTCATCCTCGTTGTCAGTGCTCTCTTCCCCGGGTCCAGAGGGTGGTGTGGGGATGGAGGGTGGTGGTCCTTCAACAGTCTGCCAGTGGGACCTCTGCCAGATGATCTTTGCCACCTCTTTACCATCCTCTCCTACCATCTTTTGGCAATAGGTCTGCAGCTCATTCAGTTCCATGTTTGCACAGTCCTCAACCTAGAGCTTTGTGTGCTGGTACATCAGGAGGTTCCTGGTTTTCCCCAGGGTACTTATGATGCAGGAGACAAACTGGTCAAAGCAGGCTGATGGCAACCTCTGCTGTTTGGTGAGGTGCCTGTACAGTACCACCTCTCTGGTGATGGTCCTGACCCCTGTCACTACCCAGTGGAGCCAGGTGCTAGGGATCCTTATGATCCTTACTTTCCTTCACATGTCTTTGGCACATGGGCAGAACCACAGGAGGTGGTTGATGGTCTCTGCTGTGCCTTGGCAGGTTTCCTTGGGGCAGTTGAGTTGGCTTCTCTGACCCTCTCTGTGCCTCAGGGCCTGCACAAGGAATGCCTGGTGGGCTGCTTGCCAGTTCAAGTCCCTGTGGTCTTTCCATAGGCCCTTGAGAAAAATACACTCCCCAACACCATGGCAGCTATTGCCAGGGAGTGGGTCCACGGTTAACAGTCTCTGTAGCTCTGACCATCCCTGCATCTTCCTGTGGTTGCTCATGGTCACAGGGGCTTCTTTGCACAGGCCATACTTTTCTAGGACCTTGTAGAACCATGGGTGCTCTGTGGTCCACAGTCTCCTGTACTCAGCATTGTCTCGGTAGGTGCCCTGCAAAATACCTGGCAAAACAGACTGTTTTTGATTCTGCACCAGTTGCCAGCTTACAGATCTGGCATGTGGATCTTGCCCAGAAGAACAGAAGGATGTTCCTGTTTGGAAGTGATAACAACAGATTTTTTTTTTTTTTATTAATACATTTCATATTCTAGGTCAAAGCAGCCAGGTCAGTTCCAAGTCAGATCCATTGAGCAGAACTCAATCGTTCTGAAAACTATACTGACTGAGCAAGCAGAACTCTATTGTTCTAAACAGCATATATGGTGCTACAACCAGCGAGCATCCTCTGTCCCAGCCTCTCACCCTGGGACTTCAGCTACTCCCAAATCCATTGGCCGGCATCCTACGTGCAGACTTAAGTCTGGAGGTCTTGGGATTCGGATGTCTGCAGAAACTACAGGCAAGCATCCTCTTCAGATACTGAAAAGATACTATACTTGTACTACCTATATTTTTGTGTGTGTTTTTGGAAAATGTTTCATATTTCATGTCAAATTAGCCAAATCAGTTCCAAATCCTCTCAACTGAGCAACACTCAATCTTTCAAACACCATACATGACACTACAACCAACAAGTATCCTCCACTCCAGACTCTTCAGCCTGGGGCTTCAGGTGTTCCTAAATCCATTGGCAGGCATCCTACATGCAAGCCCAAGCCCAGAGGTTTGGGGTTTGGATGCCCCCGAGTCTCGCTTGCCCTTAACCAAGGGCCACAGGAGCAAGCTAGGGAGAAGTCCCCCATTTCCATAAAGTAGACATGTAGCTGAGATCCTCCCACTGGAAGCTGGCCAGTAGAAAGCTAATTACAAGACTCATAGCGTATGCTGTCTACAGTGCATTGGACAGGGGTGCACCCTCCACTACACAATGTAAATCCAACTTGGTGTCAGTAACAGATTAGTGCAGTGACCACACTTGACCTTAGTCCACAAGAAGCCAAGTAATGATATTGTACTACCTAGATATAGTACAAACTACTTTTTTTTTTTTTTCCAAAAATAAAAGATTTCTCTCTTTCTCTCTCAAACTCCACCTCCGAAACTCTGCCAAGTGGCCCCTGTGGTTCACTTGGCAGCAAAAAGCACACTAGAAACACGTTACACAGTTTGCACCACGTATTTGCACACCCATCTCCATATCTGTACCACCACTCACGGCTCTCCTCAGAGGGCCTGCTTCTGAAAAGGTCTGTGCTGGACCCCTCTCAACCTGATGAAGTCTACCATTTCTTTCCTGTCTTGTCCTCTTCTGTCTTCCTGTAGTACCAGTCCATTTCACTTAGTCCCATTTTAATACAGTCCTTGACTGTGAGCTCTGAGTGTCTGTTTAGGAGCGGGCTCCTGGCTTTCCACATTGCATACCTGAAGCAGGATATGAACTGGTCAAAGCAAGCTGTTAGTCAGGTGCCCATAGAGAACCATTTCCCTGGTCAGGTCTCTGAAACTTGTCACCACCAGGAGAAGCACACGGACTTTCTTCCACACCTCTCTGGCATATGGGCAGTCCCAGAACAGGTGGTCAGTTGTTTCTGCCTACCAGTGGGAAGTCTGTCTTAGGCAATTCAATGAACCTCTCTGCCTGTACTGCTTTTCCATGCCTGTGTGGGCAGTGCCTGATGGGCTGCCTGCCAGTTCAGGTCTCTGTGCTTCTTCTGCAGGTCCTTGTGGAAGATTCAATCCCACACCCCCTGGCAGCTGTCACTAGGTAGTAAGTCTATGGGCAATATGGTGTCTCTCTTCCTTACCACCTCCCATATCCTGTAGTGGTTTACCAGGGTCACTAGGGTAGCACTGTGTAGCTTATATTTCTCTCAAAAGTACTTCAAACTATGCATGATTAGCAAACTATGCTTCAAAACAAAAGGTTCACGGTTCACCACATAGTTCATTGAGCTGGGCCCCAGCAGAGTCAACAGTGTTTCAAGCCATGGTGACCCCACAGCTCAGCACTGCTCAGTATTGTATACTTTAGATACCATCCCCACAAAGGAGCCATGTGCTAATTAGCCCCCCACTCATGACTGGAACCTGGTGTGCTTAACTTGAGTCCTGGGATCCTCCAAAAATGGATGTGTAGATGAGGTATGAGGAACCTGGTCTGGCTTCACTTCATGGAGGGCAGGGCCACATTACTTGTATGCAACAGGCTGAGAAAGTGGGCAACAGAGGGATGAACTGTTTGGAGTCCCATTTGGTGGTTTGCCAGACATTTAAGGCTGGTAAGAAATGGGGATAATTAGAAATTGGGGGGGGCAAAGGTTCACCTCCACTGTGGGAGTGAAGGAAAGTTGAAATGTAGTCAAAATAGTAGGTCATCATGCCCTGAGTAAGAGTTGGTGCTGAGGAGGACTGTGCTGAGTGAGCACTACCATATAACTTATTTAGATGGGCTGCACTATCCAGCCCAGGTGTTTTTCGCTTCTCCTGTGGGCTCAGATTAAGTGTAGTCCTATGCTTGCCTGGCAAGGGAAATACCATGATCGCCACGGTGGCTTCCTAGTAGCACCTGGGGAAGATGGCTATGCTGGCATGGAATAGAATGCACATAGGTAATGCATAATTAACCTTGGCTTTGTGCCCACTTTATGGAAATGGGAGACTCCTCCCTAGCTTGCTCCATGGGGCCTTATGGCTAGGGGCAAGTGAAACTCAGGGGCATCTGAACCCCAAGCCTCCAGACTTGTGTCTGCAAGTAGGATGCCCACCAAAAATTTTGGAAATATCTGAAGCCCCAGATGGGGGTAGAGGATGTTTGCCTGTAGTAGGGCCACTTATGGTTCTGGAATGTCTCTCAGATTTGGAATTGAGTTTGGCTAATTTGACTTGGAATACAGAAAATTTAATTAAAAAATAAGTGGTTTTTGCTTCTCTGGGCTTGGGCCTGCACATAGGGTGCCTGCCAAAAGATGTGGTATCTGAAGCCCCAGGCTGAAAAGTGGAGGATACTTGCTGGTAGTAGGTATGGTTCTTGAACAGTTCAAAGGTTTTGGAACTGATCTAACTGATCTGGCTAATTTGACCTGTTACACGAAAAATTTTCCTAATAAAAAAATTAAAAAATAAGTGTTTTTTGCTTCTCAGTCTCTTGTGAGCCAAGATCAAGTTGGGACATCTGAATCCTAAGATCTCTGGGCTTGGCCCTGCATGTCGGATGCCTTCCAGTGAGAGCCTGGGACATAGGTTGCCCACTGGCTATAGTGCCATACATGGTATTTAGAACGATTGAGTTCTGCCTGCTCAATCTATGGTTTTTGGAATGATTGAGTTCTGCTCTGTCAATATGATCTAGAACTGATTTAGCTGATTTGACCTAGAACACAAAAATATTAATTAAAAAAAAATTCTCATGGCAGGTTCCCATCACCCTAGGGGTGTGGAGAAGAGTAATTGTGCTCCTGCTGATCATGGCATGGATCAAGACCTTGACTAGAGGGTGGTGCTGTTTGGTCACTTGAACAAGCAGCAAGGGACCCTGACAGACTGTTTCAATGAGTTGATCTTCTTCAAGGACATCCACAGCAGAGAGGAGATTAAAAGCTGAGCAACTTAGAGAAGAAAGGGACTTTTAATCAAACTGTTGAAAATATGTTTTGTTTTTTACAACACCATTTAATATCAGTGACTAATGAACACCTAAGAGAAAAGCTGTCTCTGTTTAAAAATATCCCTACCTTCAGTTAAGTTGAGTGAGGTCTTTGGACACCCCAAGAACTGCTCCAACAAATTCAGGGGAGACCAGACTTGACATTATATCTTAGCAATATCAACAGAAACCAAGCAGGAAAAAAGTCCTTTAAGCTGTAATAATAGACAATAGAGATACAATAATATGACAAGATTTTGATTCCAACTGAGGGAAAAGTTCTTGCAGAAGAACAGTAACAGTAAATACAAATGTATCCACTGGAGAATAAAGAAGGATGCTGTATTTTGGTTTCTACAGATCCATATGGACTATGGAAAGCAAGGAAAGCTTAGGAAGTAGGTGCTTGGGTATTATATCTTTTGGCCTCTTGCATCTCTGAGTATATATTCAGTTCTGGGTGGATTTTTAAAATATTTTTTTCCCTTTCTTGCAGGTTTTTTATTATCATGGCTGCTAACAGCCGCCCACTTCAAACTCCTTCCCATCAGGATACGCTAAACTCCATTTACCATGATTCCTTGACTGTCAACAACCATCCTCTGTCTAAGAGCTCCTCCAGTCTAGCATGCATTGGGCAACTGAGTTCTGAAGAAAGACAGAGCAACAAACAAGATCTCAAGAAGAGTCTCAGTAGTACAGTCTGCCAAGTGCTGGCAGGTGAGAATGATGCCAGAAATGCCCTTAGTCCTGAATTGTCTGCCCTGCAATCTGGAGCAGTTGAAAGTGCATCTGCAGCCAGAACAGTGAGTGATCAGTCACCTGCTAACAATGCACAGAATAGAACCCAAACTGCAAATCATTTGCTGGCTGACCAGACCCCACACCCTTGGGAGGGGAAGGATACTGTGATGCATGTCAAAAGTAGCACTATTGAAAATGTTCCTACAGTCTGTGGTGCATGCCAGCAAAGTGCGAATAGAGTAGGAAAACTAGGAATTGCAGTTCAAAGAAGTCATTCCGACCTAGTATGCAGCTGCAAGCAGCAGGGTTCTGTCACAGAACGGTTAGTGGATAACTCATCTTTACAGAGTTCAAGATATGGATTCGGAACATATGAAAATACTTATCAAAACTGTATGGTTCTGATTCCAGCTTTGCATAGAGACCACAAGGTACCCACAAACAACTTTGAAAGTGGTGGTGTTCCACAAAACAGTACAGTTTATACAGATCCTGGAACATTTCACAATACTGGTTTAGGACCACACATGCCTGGGAATGGTTTCACAAACAGGACAATGCATAATGAATCAACTGGGATTATCCAGGGTGGTATAATTTGCAGTAATGTTTCAAGCAGTATGTACTCCCCCATGATAAAGACAATTCACAATAGTACTGCAGTGCCCTGTAACACAAGACATGAGTCTGTCATAAAGGTAGATGCTACTGTTCCTGCTTATTGTCATTCTTTACCAATATCATCTATTCAACTTGTTCCAAGATTGGTATGCTCAATTAGTGAGTCAGGAAAAGAACAGGTAACTCCTGGATTTTGTCATTCATTTTTTACTTCAGAAGCAACAACTTTTCCTAAACTGGTGTCATCAGTTAGTGAATCAGGCCTGGATGCAAAAAGAATTCTGAAATGCTGTCATGTTCCTAGGGAGCAACTGCCAGACACCCAGCACTGCGCTCAAGAGAGCACAACAGAACAGGAGATGCAGGCTGCTTACCTCCTCTTGAATAACCCGCAGTGTGCAGACATGATGAAGACTAAAGACACATGGACTATGACCTCTATGAATGACTTAACCAAAGCACTGAAACCTCTTCTTGAGTGTAAAGATGCAGAAGTGCAAACCATTTCAACAATAGAATACAAATCTGTGGCCACAAGTCCATCTGTTGTGATACAAGACCACCCTCATGTGTTTCCAGAGGTTAATCTTGAACCAGATCTAGAGGATGCAAAATCTCCAGTTCGTGAAGTCAGATGGGATGATGAAGGGATGACATGGGAAGTATATGGGGCAGCTGTGGACCCAGAAGTCCTTGGATTGGCTATTCAAAAGCATCTTGAGATTCAAATAGAACAATTCCAGACAAACACAATACAGCTGTCTAGGAAAGGTACTGAGGAGCCTTCGGATAAGGATCCATCGCATATTACTAAAGGGGAGAAGAAACGGCCATTTAGAACAATGATGCACTCTCTGAGAAATCCAAGCTGTTGTACCCGTTCCAGTACTGCAGTGGAATGAAGATAGCTGCTTGACTGCAGCTTTTATTTCAAATTGTAAAGAAACACTGCCTCTTAAGAATTAACACAAATGGTTGAACTGTCTGCACTACTATAATGAGTTTGGATACTGAGCTGATGTGAAATAGAACTCAGTAAGAAAGAAACCAGAGGAGCTGGGGATGTTGAGTTATGTACATCACCACCTACAAGCTCTTTACTTTTTTATTTAAAACAGCACTGCTCTGTTCTTGTGTACGAGATTTAATAACATTATAAGGAATGATAGACTTTTATTCCTAAATGACTGTTCTTTCTAAGTTCTTATTGTTGTATGTCTATATACACAAACTAGGATTACACAAATAGAATAAAACACTTGAATTCTTTAGTAAAAAATTCTTAACCCTAAGACCTATTGCAATGAAATTGTTATGGGAAATAGTATACTATTTTAAGCTATAATTGAATTGCATTTTAGATGTTATCATAGTGTAAATGCCAATTAGTAATACCTAAAATAGAAAACTAAAGTTTAATTGCCATATAGTTAACGAGTGACAATGATCTGTTAGATGAATAAGAAAAGTAGCTTCAGTCTATAAACTGGATATGTTACAGACCAATGTATAGTTAGAGGGCTACTGCAAGAGGACTACTGCAATAGCACTTACATTAGACTGTAATTATAGTGAATTAAACTTTAAGTATTCAAAAGAATTAGTGCTTACACTGTAACTAAGGCACAAGTATACAGTTACCAAAGGTACCTAATTACTCATGCAATCTGGCATATTTTTTGTATAATTGTATTTTAAACACAGGAAGCAAACTTGTATCTTGGATTATGCTGTCATACTTTGTGTCTATATTACAACTGATATGGAGCTGATTTGGTGTTTCTTACATTAAATGTAGTTGTTTATGAAGTCTGAATGTCCATCTACATTGAATTGTGATTTTTTTTTTTTTTTTAACGGCACAAATGATAGATCTTTTGTCACAGAAATACCTATTTAGCTGTAACCTCTACCTACACCTCATGTCCTATTCTGGGAGAGAAGCATATTCCTAAAGTTTGATCACTTGCCTGTCCATCTTCTCAGTAATGCAACAAGAACTAAAGGAATTTCTTCTAATTAATATATTTGCACATGTGCTCTATGGAATCCCCTATTCCCAAAATATTTCTTAATTCAGATTATAAACCTTTTAATGCCTTATGTACTTCTTACAAGACACAGTTTCCCCCCCAAGTCAGTGTGAAGGGGAAAAAGTCCCTTGCCTTAAATTTGTATAAAAGGAAACCACATCAATACATTATATATTATTAAACTGCTGCCAAAAGTAGCATGTGCTCAGTAATAGAAGCCAACTGTGAGGTTGATTAATTGCAGCCAATACTAAGCATAACTATAATATATATGACCAATATTAGGTAAACATGCTGATGGGAATCTCTCTCTCTATTTTTAAAATTTTTTTTTTAAAGAATTTTGTTGTGTTCCAAGCCAAATCAAGTCCAAATCCATGAGCCACTCCAGAACTATATGTGGCCCTACAATTGGTAAACATCCTCCACTCCCACCAGGGGTTTCAGATTTTTCTAAAGTCTTTTGGCGGGTATCCTACATGCAGGCCCAAGCCCAGAGGCTTGGGGTTCGGATGCCCTCAAGCTTTGCCTGGCCTCGGCCATATGGCTGCATAAGCAAGCTATCCAAGCCAAATCAAGTCCAAATCCATGAGCCACTCCAGAACTATATGTGGCCCTACAATTGGTAAACATCCTCCACTCCCACCAGGGGTTTCAGATTTTTCTAAAGTCTTTTGGCGGGTATCCTACATGCAGGCCCAAGCCCAGAGGCTTGGGGTTCGGATGCCCTCAAGCTTTGCCTGGCCTCGGCCATATGGCTGCATAAGCAAGCTATGGAAGAGCCTCCCATTTCCATAAAATGGGCTTTAAGCCCTAACACCTCAGTGGGTACTAAACCATGCCAGAAAAAACAGTTATCCTGGAAAAGGCTTAAGAAAAACTGCCTTCTTAGACCCAGATACATGGTGTTTCCCCTACCAGGTAAAGGATAAATGAGTACAGCCCATCTGAATAAGATATACAATGGTGCCCACTAAGCACAGTCCCCCTTAGCACCAACTCTTATTCAAGTCATGGTGAGCCACTGCATTTCATATATTTCAACTTCCCTTCATTTCCACAGCGGAGCTGCACCTTTCTTTCCCATTTCCATTGAGTCCTAGTTCTTCACCAGCCTTAAATGTCTGGCAAACTTCACCAAACAGAGGCCTTTTTTGGTCTTTTGGCTAAGATGAAGCAAGGCTGGGGTCATCCAAACCTCAGAGCCTCTGGGGCTTGTACATAGGATCCCTGCCTGGATTTGGGGAGTATCTTAAGTTTCAGACTGATGGGTGTAAGAGGGATCCACTCTGATTTAAAGTGCCCACAGTGTCTCATGCATCAGTATCCATGCACTACAAAATGGTGGTGGGGGTGCTTTAAACCATGGATGGGTGTTAAAGCACTGCCACTTTGAAGAGCGGGGACGCTGGTACGTGAGACATGGAGAGTGCTGGACAATGATGGGACTGCTGGAAAATGCTAATTAGGGGTATGCAAAGCAGACTCTATTCGATTCAGATTTGGATTCAGCCCAAATCAGGGACAGTGATTTAATTCATTGATTCATATCACTGACCCTGATTCGATTCAGCCAAATCTGAATCTGAAGATTCAATGCTGATTCATAGAATCAGCGATTTGGACATAGACACAGTTTTAAATGTTTTTTTACATACCTTGAGATGCCAGTGTGGCTTGTGAATGCTGCAATGTTGGGGTGCATGGAGCATCCCACAGGAGTGTGGAGGGGCCCTCCACATGCCTGACGGTGAACCCAGAAGTGGATCAGAAGTAATTCCAGTCCACTTCCTGGTCCACCAGGGAGCACATTGAGGGGCCCCCCTGCGTACTCCTGACTTGGCGATTGGCCACGGGGGGACCCCTGGTGCCCCCCCAGGCCCAGGAGGCACCAGTCGCCAAGCTGAGGGGTGCGGGGTGGGGGCCACCCTGGCGTGCTCCCCGGTGGACCCAAAAGTGGACTGGAAGTTTCATAGTTTGTAGGGTCGGAAGGGACCTGAGCAGATCTTCAAGTTCGACCCCCTGTCATGGCAGGAAAAAGTACTGGGGTCAAACAACCCCAGCAAGGTGTTCATCTAGCCTCCTCTTAAAGACCCCCAGGGAAGGAGCCACCACTACTTCTTTTGGAAGTTGGTTCCAGATCCTAGCCGCCCTGACAGTGAAGTAGCGCCTCCTGAGATCTAGTCTGAATCTACCTTCTGCCAGCTTGTGACTGTTATTTCTTGTCACTCCTGGGAGTACTCGAGGGAACAGGGACTCCCCCAGTGCCTGCTGGTCCCCTCTGAATAGTTTGTAAATGGCTACTAGATCCCCCCCTCAGCCTTCTCTTGTGGAGGCTGAACAGGTTCAGGTCCCTTAGCCTCTCCTCGTAGGGCCTGATCTGCTGCCCCCTGATCATGCGAGTGGCCCTCTGGACCCTCTCCATGTTGTCCACATCCCTCCTGAAGTGCAGCGCCCAGAATTGGACGCAGTACCCCAACTGCGGTCTGACCAGTGTCGCATAGAGGGGGAGGATCACCTCCTTGGACCTGCTTGTGATGCACCTGTGGATGCATGACAAGGTACAGTTGGCCTTCCTGACTGCATCCCCACACTGTCAGCCCATGTTCATTTTGGCATCAATAATGACACCAAGATCATTTTCTGCCTCTCCACTGACAAGAAGGGAGTTCCCCAGCCTGTAGGTATGCTGCTGATTCTTCCTCCCCAGGTGCGGTACCTCGCACTTGTCAGTGTTGAAACCCATCTTGTTTTGCTAAGTGCTTCTGGTCCACTTCCAGGTCCGCTGCCAAGCGTGCTGGGGACCACCCCCCCCACACACTTCTGTGGGACAATCCATGTGCCCCAGCGTCACAGCATTCACGAGCTGCCTGCTACCTAGAAGTATGTAGAAAAAACATTTAAAGCTGTCTCTATGTCCGAATCTCCGAATCTTTCCGAATCGATTCAGAGGGTTCCAATTTGATTCGTAGAAATTAAAGGGTCTCCTGATTCGTGTCAGATTTGGAGATTCGGCCACCAAATTGGGCCAAATCTCTGCTGAATCAAATCGGGGACTGAAGCTTTGCACAGCCCTAATGCTAATTAGCAAGTTCCAGCAGACTTGAATCAAGTCTGCTCTGCTCCAATGGCCAGTAATTACAGTGTGTTAGAGCAGCCTCTCTTCATGTCCACAGGCACCCATTATTCCTGATATCCTGGTGCCCTATGATGCTTCAGTGGAAGGCAGGAATTTTACCTGCCTAGAGGTTGTACAGTATTATAGTGGAAGCTTCCTTTGTGACCTTAATGATGATGAATCTGTGCCTCCAAGCACATGGTTCAATACTAGAAGGAGGTGTTACTGCTAAGAAAAAGAAAACATCCCTTTTGAATTTGATATTTGATCCTGACTTTCTTTGGTAATGAACTGAACAGACTGACCATTTTCTATTTGATTATTTTATTAAAATCCCTGGTGCCCTTCAGGCATTAAAAAAATCAATGTCTTAATGTTCCAAAATAGGAAGACCAAAACTAATGCACAGTCTAGACCATAAAATTAGCTTATTTGAAGTGCTGTTGTGCTAAGTGCATCATTTTAATATTTGAGTTAAATTATTAACCCTGGGCAAAAGCCTAAGCAGACTATTTTCAGGAAATGTGATTCATCAATGTCAGCTACAGCTTGAAGCCTCAGGTTTCTAGCAGCTGCCTCAGCCTTCTGCATTCTCACACCATAAAGGTTTTAATGAATGGATGCACATAGTGTATGGTTTTGCTAATCTCACCGGTGACCTTATCCACTCTGAAGTTGCCTTGCATCTGATTACCCCACAGAGAGCCTCTTTGGAGTTAAGCTCTTCCAGTTCAATAACTCTTTTCCTACTTAATTTTCTTTTTCTACCGCAGAGTCTGTGGTTTCACGTCATTTTGGACTTTTCTACTCTTATAGATAAATCTGCTTTAGATATAATATTTATGCAACAAAACTGGATTAATGGAATGCATGTGTTTCACTTCCTTCTGTACATCTTTAGTGTGCAAAGTATCACCAGCTGTGTGTTCTTACTTGCATGTACTGAGTATGTAAAAGAAAGTAATGTTTTCTACTACGCAGAATATTACAACATTGGTGATGAACTTGTACGTTACTCTTTCACTTATTTCCAGAGACTGCAGGTGTTGTTAGGTCTAAAGCATGGGGGTAATCTGTGGCATAGGTGCCAGAAGTAGCTCAGGCAGTCTCTGTGCATGGCACATAGCAGATTAGTGAGGGGACAGGCAGCATAGCAACAGATAGGACAGGAATTAGCAAAACAGCAATCCAGGCAGGGAGCACAGGGCTGATAACAGAAAGCAGGGCAGCAGATTGGGCAGAGAAAGGATTCAGAATAGCAGGGTGGGGGGCTAATTTGTGGCATACTTGCCAAAAAAGTTGTCCTTCCATTTGTCTACAGTGCCATTCTTTTACATAAAAACAAGAACACCTCTGTCTTCATGCAAATCATCAGTTCCTATCTTCCACTCTTCATTCATACAAAATTTCCATTAAGTCAATGGAACTTCTGCCTGTAGGGTATAGCCTAATGCTATGTAGGCTCATCTACATGTGCTATGAATGTACTGTAAGCTTACCGCACAGTATGCTTTACCTGGCAGGGCATCTATACATGTGCCCATCAGGAGCATTTCAGGGAGCAGTTCAGTGCAGGGCTACTTTAGCCCTGCAGTGCCCCACTACAGCAACCAAGGGGAGCTCCAGGCTCCCCCAGGTGCCAGCTCTGGGCTGGCAGGGGGTCCTGGAGTCAGGCTCTGGTCTGGGGGGCGGGGAGGATGCTGTCCCACCTCTGGGGAAGCTTCCTCCTGAGGCCCCATGTCCAGATCAGGGCATGGGACTGGGAAAATGTCCCATCCCCCAGCTGCTGCTTCCCAGACCTATGCCTGACAGAAGCATGGGGCTGGGAAGCAGCAGCTGGGGGAGGGGACATCTTCTCAGCCCCATGCCCCAATCTGCCAGTTAGGGCATGGGATTGGGAAGCAGCTGCCTGGAGGTAGGGACAGTTTCCCCACCCCCTGCTGTCTGGACTGCATAACGCAGGGGTGGGCAAAATACAGCCGCAGGCTGGACCTGGCCCACCAGCCCATTTTATCTGGCACGCAGCATGTGGCAAAGCAGTGGCTGGACTGGATTTGCTGTGTGCCACTTGGGATGGGATGGGACAGGCCTGGCTGGGCCGGCACCAGTGAGAAGCAGCGGCTGAGCCACGTGCTGCTCGGGACCAGCTCAGCCGTGGCTTCCCCTCCCCAGTGCCAGCTTGGCCAGGCCTGAGAGGCATGCAGCAAAGCCATGGCTTCTATTTACCTCTGCCAGCCTGTCCCGGCTGGTCCCAAGCGGCACACAGCTCAGCCACCGCTTCTCTCCAGTGCCAACTTGGCCGGGCCTGTTGCATTCCGAGAAGCATGCAGGGAAGCAGCGGCTGGACTGGCTTTGCTATGTGCCACTCCGGATGGGACAGGCCCGGCTGGGTCAGCGTCGGCAAGGAGAAGCAGTGGCTGAGCCACGTGCTGCTTCCCTGCACTGCTTGGGACGGGTTGGCACCAGAGAGGCAAAAAGCCGTGGCTGAGCCTGTGCCAGGTAGCATGCTGGGAAGTGGCACATGGCTCAGCTAACTCAGCCGCCACTTCTCACCGGTGCTGACCTGGCCGGACCCATCCCATCCTGTCCTGAGCGGCACACAGCAAAGCCGTCCCAGTCGCTGCTTCCCTGTGTGCTGCTCAGAATGCGACAGGCCTGGCTGAGTCAGCAACAGCAAGGTGAAGTGGCAGCTGAGCCGTGAGCCACTTGGGACCGGACAGGCCAGGCTGGCGGAGGTAAGTGCGCAGCTTTGTGCAGCTGTTCCCAGAGCCCTGGGGGCTCCTGCCGCAGCCTGGGGGACTCCGCCCCACTTGTACTGTGCCCAGTGTGCACAGAGGATGAGCCGGGAGCCCCCCAAGCCCAGCATTCTGCCCCTGCCAGGCAGCATCCTCTCATGGGCAGGGCGGTTGCACCCTATCCCACAGAGCTGTGTGGGCGAGGCCGGACTCCACTTTGGGTGCCACTGGAGGCCCAGCTGTGGCCCAGTCTGCGGAGCTCTGAGGCAGCCCCCACTCCCTTCCCAGCCCCCCCCCGCCTCCAGCTACTCAGGGGTGGTCTGATGGCTGCCTATAAGTTTATAAGAGGTACTCACCAGGATCTGTGGGAACGTTTGTTCACCAGAGCACCCCAAGGGATGACAAGGTCGAACGGTTACAAACTCCTCCAGGACCATTTCAGGCTGGACATAAGGAAAACTTCTTTACTGTTCGAGCCCCAAGGTTTGGAATAGCCTGCCACTGGAGGTGGTTCAAGCACCTACTTTGAATGCCTTCAAGAGAAATATGGATGTTTATCTTGCTGGGATCCTATGACCCCTGCTTACTTCCTGCCCCTGGGGCAGGGGGCTGGACTCGATGATCTTCCAAGGTCCCTTCCAGCCCTAGTGTCCATGAAGTCTATGAAGTCCCAAGTGCCTGGCCAGGCCAGTCTACCTGCAGTGCCTCC
>NW_005842383.1:941285-952809 GCF_000455745.1 Alligator sinensis | reverse complement strand
TCTTTCCCTCTTCCTCCTTCCTTCCCTCTCTCTTTTCTCTCCCCTCTCTCTTCCCTCTCTTCTCTCTTCCCTCTCTCTCTCCTCTTCCCTTCCTCTTCTTTCTCCCTTCTTTCTTCTCTCTCTCTCTTCCCTCTATTTTTTCTTCCCTCCCTCTTCCCTCTCCTCTCTTCCCTCTATAAAGTTTTATTTATGGTCAACCAGTTTCGAATTTTTAGAAAACCTGGTATTTACCATAAAACAGAAATGTTTATGATTATTAACTATATTAATATGCAGTGCAACCTGCCACATACCCCCTGCCCCAGTTTTGCTTTTTTGGCAATCCAGCACTTTACAAGGTAAATATTGTGGGGTTTTTGGCACTCCAGCCAAAAAACATTGCCTACCCCTAACATAGGCCATGTGACAGCGTAACTTCCAGTTCCAAGGCCATACTACCCCCCTCCCAAAAGGAGTACTTCCAGGGGCAATGGGAGGAGCTGCTGGGGGTTAGGGGGCAGGACTTCTGGCCACAAGATGGCAGCCAGGGGGTGGGACAACTGTCAAGGGGTGGAGCTACCCACACGGCCCTCGACAGCTCACCAAAATTCATGAAGTGGCCCTCCAGCCAAAATAATTGCCCACCCCTGGCATAGTGTATAGCTGTCCTAGGTTACTAATTGAATCCATGTAGTATGGTACCAGATACAGAATGTTTCTGTGGATTTCCTTTGCCTTTGGAAAGGATTAAAATATAAGGGATTTTATTGGATATTTAGGGAAAATGAAATGCATATCTATATATTAACTCTGAGGATGAAATACATTAGCCACTGCCTTGCTGTCTGTTTTTTAAATATGCCTTTGAAAGGAGAATGTTAGGTTCACTTTGCTTGTGGTGTTTGCATAATTACATACGGCACTTAGAATATAAATGTTACATGTTAACTGATATATCCCCTTCCCTGTCCTGTTCTAGACCTCTGTTTCAAATTATTCCTGAATATGTTTGTGGACTTGGGGTTATTTTTGTTCTAATGACTTGGAATGTGATAGATATATGCTTTCCCACTTAAAAAATTTAACTTATAGTTTAGAGACAGTTGGTACCAGATTTGGGTCCAAAACCAACAAAGCAATACTATATATACTGTGAAGAATGTTTGATATATTAGCTACCTTTGCTGGGAAGGACAGCATAAAAATCTAACAAATTAATACATAAATAATACTTAACAAATAATAAACTTCAGAGATTGGTAGCCTGGCTTTAGAGGAACCAGTTAGTATTTTAGAGCGTGGAGTACTTAATGGCTCAAGATGTGGTACTGGGTTAAGAGACAGAGTTGTTTTTCCCTTGTAAGTCAGTTGTTCAAAGTTAGCCTGAATTGGTGCTGATAGGCAGTAGTTGATATCTGTTATGTGCCTAATTGTCATTGTTTGTGAAATGTGTCACATTAATCTAAGTTACCTAGGAACAGTTATCAACATCCTGAAAACCATTGTGACTGTTGATGGAAGGACAGACCAAAAAAACCTAAATTAGCCCCTCTTTCCCATTTTAGAAAATGGTCCATTAAGCCATTAATTGTGCATTGAGCTAGGCTGTGAAGGAGAAAAAACTTGCTAAACTGCAATCTTAGCTGTCCTTGTTCTGTGACTGAAGGGCTTTGGTCTCACGAGCTCACATCTCACACCATTTTTTGAAGAGAAAATTCAGAACACCAGTGTGTATATGCCTCTTGATATTTTTTTAATTTAGCCTTCTGATATAGGCTGGATACTCTGATCATAGTATGTTGTGATCTGATAACTTAAAATACACCAGGATGAGAGTACCTCCTCTCAGGTGTTCTGCTGGCTCTCAGATGAGAGGGTACATATGGCCATATAACTTACATAATTAATAATGTAGCTTGTGTTCATGTAGTGCAGATTTATAAAATCCTAGAGTTGGAAGCCACTTCCAGGATCATTTAGTCCAATTCCCTGTACTAATGCAGAGTATGCAGTTTATGTGTTATCCCAGCCAAATGTTTATCCAGTCTTTTCCTGAAAACCTCCAAATTATATTTGACTATATCACATTCATGTAGATTCACAAAGTTTGAATCTTGAGATGCTGAATTTTAAGTCCTTTTGAAAATTCCACCTGAAGTGTGAATAGAAAAGGATAGTCACTTCTCTACACATAGGGTATTGGCATGCAGTTACCAGGATAGTCTTAAAACCACATATGAAAAATGATGAGAAAAACCCTCCTAGCAATTAATATATCTTTTAAAAGCCCAGATTAAATAAAAGTAATAATTGTGGATCTGCCCTGGAGAACATTTACTGCCTAATTACAATTGCCCTCTAGTAACTCCTGATAGAATTTGGTCTCATGATAGAAAGTCTTAAATACTGAATTATCACTAAACTTTTTCTTTTCCAGACCATGCTTGCTAAAAATTCTTCAAAGTGCAAACAACGTTACTGATCAGTTATTCAGCATCCTTGTAAATCCTAGGAATAGTTGTCTGTCAGCAGGTAGAGTAAGGTAAGGAGTCTCTAGGAAAGAACAGGGAAGGAGATTTTTCTTGTGAAAAAGCAAATAAAGCCATGTAGCTCTTCTTAGCAAAAACAATTAATGGGGAGATGGGGCTAAGTAAGAACACATAAGCGCAGAGCAGAAAAACAGGAATTCCTGAGTTCTAATCAGAGATGCGATTCTGTACACTCTGTCTTGAAGTTGCTTCTCTCATGAGCTTTCCCAACTGTGAAATTGCAGTGATAATACTTTGTTGCCATCTGTTCCTTGCAGGCACATTGAAGTAATTAATGTCTCAAAGCTCTTTGAAAATGAAAGCACTCCTATTAGTGCTAAGTAGTATTGTTAACTGGGGAGGGAAAGGAAGGAACATCACGGTTTACTGAATGGAAATAAATTCTTCAAATCAGACCTCAAGATACAGGCTCAGTAACCATACGGAACTCATCAGAAGGCCATTATTATCCAGCTGTCTTGCCTATAAAGGGAGCATTTGTTTGTTTTATAAATTACATTTATCTTCACTTCATTTAGTAAAACAGGTTTGAAGGGACCAATAAAATGGTGTCTAATCAACTCCTTTCCAGTATTTTACCACTTTCCCATGTCACCAAAGCCAGCCAGTCATTCAGGAGAAAAAGGAAGAAACTTTAGTGACTGTGAATTCTCTTGGACCAGAGCCCTTACATGCTTGAACATACTGCATACCAAAACACTGAAGGTAATTAATGTGAACAGTGCTGTCTTCCAGCCTTGAACTGGCCATGCTAAATAGGCTACTTCTCTTTGGTTATAAAGGGGAGGAGGTCCCAACCCTGTTAATATGCTCACTCAGCATAGAGAGTTAGGAACTAGTGGGTGAATGGGACCCATATATTTTTTTGCCTTGAATTAAAAAATGTTAGACTTTCAGGCAAAGATATGAAGGTTTCCATGATTTGCCACAAAATAAGCAGTTCAGCCTTCCTGGCTTAAAGAAAATAGGCAGAAAGCAGCGTAGGTATGCACCTTACTTCAGCCTAACACGGCTATCTACCTCGCTCTGCTCATGATTAAAGAAAGTACCCATTCCACATTGGAATGTGCTGTAAAGTTACTGTAATTCTTTTTGTTTTCATCACTTCCCTTCAGGGTTTGTTTAGGTTTGCTGCACTAAATTCCCTGCATGCAAAGAAAGCCCCTAGGAATAGTGGGATAAAATTAAGAAAGGGAAAAATAGGCTATCAAGAGACGTTTCCCAATGGTTAGATTATGTTCAGCTATGGCATAGCCTCCTAAGTGCCAAGTGGAGGCTGTTTTGAGACTTATTTGATACAGTCTAAGGTTAAAGGAATGCACTTGTAAGCTTTGCTGCAGTCATTCAGATGTACAGTTTCTGCCTCCCTAAACCTCTAGAAATGCTGTGTCTTGAGTGGAGAGACATCACATTCACAAGGGTCAATGCATCCAGAAAGCAGAGTACTAAGCTGCAGCCTGTAAGTCTCTGGAATCATTAATCCTATCTAATATGTGACCTAAACAGATGCCATCTATCTCATTATAAGCTTTCCAATATACTACAGAACACCCTACTCTAACAACATTTGAAGGAAATTTTAAAGATGGGATTGGAGCCACAGATGAGGGAATGATGCCAATAAATCTTAACTCTGTTCCAACCATCTACTGTTTGCTTACTGGCAAAAAAAGCCAGTTCCAGCAACAGTTAAGCACATGGTGTTGCAAGCTGTTCAGCCATATAATGAAGAAGAGATTTTGTCCCCCATGCGGTTAAAGGTAGTGTAATTTAATGAATCTGGGTCAAGAGCTTCCAGTGAATAAAGTACATTCATGTTCCTTCATAGGCGTAAGTTCCTTAGCCCCACCTAGTGCTCAGTGTGTGAATCAGTCTATTGTTTTAACAACTTACAGGAATTGGACAGGTTCCTTTCCTCTGCCTGATCTATTATGTTTAATTATAAACTAGGTGTTGTACTAGATTCCCTAAATGTGCAACAGTACCTTACAGAAGTGCCTGTTTTGTTTGTGCCTTCTAATGTAAAATTGCTGATGAGAACTGCCTTCCTGCAGACAGTTGTAACTAGAATGCTAAACACAGGCAGAACCGTCCAGGCGATGATGTTTAGATCTGCCCTTCATTGTTTGACTGTATTTATCATGAAAGAAACAACAGGCAGTGGTGTTCATTGTTTGCCCTTCCCCCCCTTCATGTTCACTAACGACACTCGTGCTGCAGCATAAAACTTCGGTGTTCTTCCCTTAGCTGGTCAAGTTCTTGGCAATGGTTGCAGGATGGATTATTCTGCCTTCAGTGTTTGCTTTTGCACAAGCTTCTTCACCTCAGATCACATTTCCTTCAAAAACCCTGAAATTAGGTAAGGTGACAATTTATGATATCCCTTTTTTTTTAAATCTGTTAAACAGGCCAATGTTATCACCCTGGAGGATTTGAATTTGAATATAAATTTAAGGCCATTCCTCCTCTGATTTTTGAGGTGTTTGGTGTTGCAGATGTTCCTTTTCAGCCTCAACATCTGCCTGCTATAAGAACGGCCTGTTTTTTATGTCAGAACACTGCTCTGAATATTCTGACATCAAACCATAATGGCTGGTGTCTAGAAACTGAACAAAATCCAGTGCGGTGAGCAAGCCCACTTTGGGCAAAGTGAGGGGCAACTATTTAAAATGCTTGGGGACTCCTTTTTTTTCCTTTGGTCAAATGCTCAACAACACTACTAACAGTTCAAATAGAAGTGATTTCCTTATGCTTCTGGATCAGAAGCTTTCATTATTATTACGGAAGTCCCTTTTTTTAAGAAGGAAATTTTGGCAGCTGTCTACTCTTGAAGCATAGACAGGAGGATGCACCTGATCTACACAACTTGTAATATAAGTGCACAAAGGGTAAAATGTGAAGCTTGGACTCCTAAGTGACTTAAGCATGTTAAAATATTTCGCCAAAATCATAGTACTTATTTAGATCAGTATTATCTGAATTATTAGGATTAGCATTTTAAAATGTCTTTTTATGAATTAAGTAATTTTCAAAGGGACTAGCTTGACAGATTTGAAGACTGGCACCTTCAGTTTTATCCACAAGATAAGTGCAATGTAGACAGCAGCAATAAAAGGCTAGGTGGGGGAAAAAAAATCACTTTTTTTTTTTAATGTATATGGATTTACCTCTTTACTTTCTTCCTCTCTATCAACATGGATATTATGGTTTTGTTTCTTTATCTTCTAACTACTAGTCAATTTGAGATTTAACAGATTGTTTCTATTAAGAAATTCTACATGTATAATTTTTGTTTACAGAGAGAAATCCAAGCTCTCATTAGCATCCTTACTATACAATATATACAAACTCAGACAAAAGTAGAACAAACAGACCATTCTAGCTTTGCATTCTAAGAAACCAATTTCTAATATGCTGAACTATTACAAGCCAGGAAAACTGAACTGCTTTGACCAAGCTATACTCCATCGTTGTTTGCAGTTTGAAGTCGAGTATATGGCTTAGGAACCTAGCTGTAGGCTCCTACTTGGAAAAAAAAATGGCTTTTATATATGAAGGAAATTTGCATATTTGTATAATGCATTGAAATTTGAAATAATTTTTCATTAACACAGAGCTGCTTTTTATTTTGAATTTAAAAGGATTGTAAGATACTAATGAGAATTATATGAAAACATGAACACAGTTATTGCCTCTGATACTGCAAACATCTGTGAGGCAGAGCTGTACTGCTACCCAGCATGTCCACCAGTGGCAGATAGTGGAATGACCTTCAGGGAAGATTAGCTGTGAAATAAGCAGGGGTAGCTCTTGATGAATAAGCAGTTGTGGACCTAAGCAGTGGCAGCACCATCAGGATGTCATGAGGACAGGAGATGGCAATATTTTCCCTCCTGAAAAGCCTAATATACCCTTTGACAGTTCTGTGACATGGCAAGTGCAGGTCACCATTACAATAAGCCTGCCAAGCCCCCAGCCATGGGTCTCCAAGTCCTCAACAGCCGAGCAGGCAGAAGAAGATGTTATAATCTCAATAGCTGTAAAGGCGGATGAAGGCTGCAGCAGAATGAGATCCCCAGTTGTCTTGGTCTCCTTGCCATTGGATCAAGGTCCCATTCTGTCAGGAGCCATGTGGAAGCTGATGTGCAGCAGCTTCTCCATGATAAAAGTCAGCATGCACAAGCATCTCCCATAAAAACAACTTTTCCAGCACATTCCTCAAGCCCTTTGTTAACCAGCTAATGGTGATGAGACCAGGATTGTGAGGTCTGGAAGTTTCTAGTCATGAACTGGCACAAAGGCAGCAGTTACAAGAAGTTCATCTAGTACAGCAGTTCCCAAACTCTGACAGATTGTGCACCGCCAGTTTAAAATGATACAACCTTAAGTACCACCAGCAAATTTTTCAGTTCAACCTTAAGTACCACCAACAAATTTTTGTCATATAAAATAATTATAATAAATCTGTTAATGTGTACCACTGATAGTTTGTCTGCATACCACTGGTGGTATGTGTACCACAGATTGGGAACCACTGTCCTAGTACGTGGATGAAACAGGAGTGTGATTTGGCAGCTGTAACTGTGACTGCAACCCTCTTCAGGATCAGCTCTGCTCACCCCACATGGGGAAGGGGCTAGAAAAGGTGTCCTAAACATACCTGTCTAATATGGTATTCTGCATTTCTTCCAGACTGGATAACCATGTCCAGTGGGATCGCCTTTACTTGGTCAAAAATACCAGCAAAGACGCACCTTCATTTTTAGGACCTGAAACATCAGAACCCTCATGGACAACCCTAATAGTGAATGCCCAGAACACTGCACTGCAATCACGGCCTGAGAACTCAGGCAACACAACATTGATGTAGCTGCACTGAGCAAGACAGCGAGTGGGAGATGGGCAGCTCAAAGAACATGACGGCAGCTATACCTTCTTCTGGAAGGGTAAGCAGGAAGGAGAACATTGACCTCATGGAGTTGGTTTTGCCATTAAGAATGAACTCAATGGGTTCCCTGTCAAAATTAATGAGCACCGCATGACTCTCCATTTTAAACTGGCAGGGAACCAATATGCCACTGTCATCAGTGCATATGCTCCAACTCTTGATGCTGCCAATAAAACCAAGGAGGAATTTTACACCAAACTTGACCAAGACCTTTCTGAAGTTCCAGAAGGATACAAAGTTATTTTTCTCACTGATTTCAATGCCAGAGTTGGATGGGACTCTAACCTCTGGAACAGAACTATTGGTAAAGAATGAGTAGGAAAAGTCAACTCCAGTGGTATCCTCCTCTTGACCAAATGTGCAAAACATGGACTCACCATCACTAACACCATCTGTTCTGTCAGAAAAACAGGCATAAGATGTCATGGCAACACCCACAATCTAAGCATTGGCACCTGATTGACTTTGTCATTGTCAATGTGCAGGATTGCAAAGATGCCTGCATTACCCAAGCTATGCTAGGAGCTGACGATTTCTGGACTGATCACTGACTCATCCACTAAGTTATGTCACTCAAACTGGGTCCCAAATGATGGCTGCAGCAAAAGCAATGTCAACAGATCAACACTGAAGGACTCAAGGACCCAAGCAAGCGAGACCTCTACCACTAGTGCCCCAATGAAAAACTGTTGAATTCTAATCAACAACAATGGGAAAATGTCAGCAGCATGTGGGGTGCCCTCAAGGCCACTATCATCAGTGCCTGTGATGAGAAAATTGGATTCTCTACCAGGAAACATCAAGACTGGTTTGATGAGAATGACTGAGAGAGCCAAAAGTTTGATCACTTGCAAGCACAAGGCTTTGCGCTTGGCAAAATGACACCAAATCCAAGCAAAAGAAATTGAGTCTCCAACAAACCAGAGATCCAAAGGAGGACCTGTGATATGAAGAACAAATGGTGGAAAGACAAAGCTAAGGAGATTGAACATCTTGCTGACATGCATGATATGCACAGTTTCTTCAGTGCCACCAAAGCCATCTATAGTCCAAGCACTCAGGGACCAACCCCCTTGAGACTTAAGGATGAGACCAGATCAAGGAAAGGGGAGCCATCAATGCCTGTTGGAAACAGCATTTTGAAGACCTTCTCAACTGAGACTGTGGTTGATGAGAGTGTTCTCAACTCCACTGTGCAACACCCAGTCAGAGATCATCTTGAAATCTGTCCAATCCTTGACGAGGTGAGGAAAGCCATCAAGCAGATGAAGGATGACATGGTATCTGAAGCAGATGGAATCCTCATGGAAATCTGCAAGCAGGGGGGAGAGGAGCTCACATTACAGCTTCATGCCCTTATCTTAAGGGCATGATAAGAAAATCTCAGATGATCTCAGGGATGCCATGATTGTGCCAATTGTCAAGGAAGGAGACAAGTCCGACTGTGGAAACTAAAGAGGGATTGCCTTGCTGTCCACCACAGGAATGATCATTGTGAGAACCCTCCTGAACTGTCTGCCTCCACTTCTGAAGAGCTCCTCCCAGAACCTCAGTGTTGGTTTAGGGCATCAAGAGGCATATGATCTTCACAGCTCACCAGCTGCAGGAGAAATGCCAGAAGCAACATAAGCTTCTCTACATGGCCTTGACCTCACAAAAGGTTTCAACTCTGTCAGTCGAGAAGTGTTGTGGAGGATCCTTATGAAGTACAAATGCCCACCGAAATGTTCACCATTCTCTGCCTGTTCTATGACGGTATGTGAGCAGTGGTTCTTAGTAATAGAACCATCACAGATCCCTTTGAGGTTAAAATGGGAGTTAAGCAAGTCTGCATTATCGCTCCAACACTCTTCTCAATATTCCTTACCGCGATACTATATCTGACCACCAACAATCTTCCAGCCGGAGTGGAGCTAACTACCAAATGGATAGTAAGCTGTTTAACCTCAACCAACTCTGTGCCAAAACCACCTTGACCTCAGCCATTGAGCTCTGGTATGCTGATGATGCTGTACTGTATGCTTACTCGGAAGCAGACCTTCAGGAAATCATCATCTTTACCAAGGCATACAAAAAAATGGGACTATCACTTAACATTCAGGAGACTAAGGTCCTCCACCAACAAGCTCCTAATGAAACAGTCCCCAGCTCTGGTAATCCAGATCCATGGTGAGGCTCTGGAGAACACTGAGTATTTGAAACCCTCTCTCACAAAAGGCTGACATTGATGAAGAAATCCAACATCACCTCAAATGTTCAAGTGCAGCCTTTGGACACCTAAGGAAATGGGTGTTCAAAGATAACAACATCAAATCCGAAACCAAGCTCATGGTTTATCAAGAAATTATGATCCCCACCTTGCTATATGGAGCTGAGACATAGACAATGTACAGGAGACATCTAAGGTTGTTGGAGAAGTACCATCAGTGCTGCCAGTGGAAATTCCTCTGAATCCACTGGGAAGACACATACATCAATATTAGTATCCTCCTGTAAGCCAACACCATGAGTATCGAGGTGATGATCATCCAACATCAACTTTGTTAGGCTGGTCATATCAGCTGGATGTCTGACTCCAGGGTCCCAGAGCAAGTTTTAATCTCTCAGCTCAGCCAAGGTTTATGCTCAAGAGGAGGGCAGAGAAAGCACTTCAGGGAAGTCCTCAAGGTCAACTTAGAAAATGTGACATCAGTGACAACTCATGGGAAACTATTGCCCAGAATTGCCCCAAATGGAGGAAGAGTCTGCTGCAGGGATCTCAGTACTTTGAAACCTCACAAAAACAATAGAAGTTGGAAAAGCGAAAGCGGCAGACACAGTGTGTTGTGCACCAAATCAAGAATCCAGTGCCACCCACCCCACATGGAAACACATGTCCAAACTGCAGTAGAGTCTGTTGATCCTGAATAGGCCTCATCAGCCATCTTTGAGCACATAGATAAGACAATCATGAAAAACAATCATCCTTGACTGCAAGGGATTGGCAAAGAAGACTGCAAACACATGAACATGTTTGCCAGTAAGCCACTGAAGTCTGTTCAAGGGAGTAGAGGGGCATATCAGTTTAAGAATTTGCAGATCCTGACTTTTAACATTTGGTGTTGCCTATAACAAATTATGACATTTAAATAAAAGACACTACCAGTAGTAGCATTTTTAAAAGGTTAAAATAACCATTTACATTTATCATTTGTTTCTTTATAAATGTTAATGCTATATTTCCAATAACACAGATTCCTACATTTGCATTTATATGTTTTAATTTCATAGACATTAGGCTGGAAGCGACCTCAGAAGATCATCGAGTTCAGTTCCCTGCCCCAGGGGCAGGAAGCCAGCTGGGGTCAAAGGACCCCAGCAAGATAAATGTCCAAATGTTTCTTAAAGGAGTCCAGAGTAGGTGCTTGTACCACCTCTGGAGGCAGTCTTCTATTCCAGGCCTTGGGGGCACGGATAGTAAAGAAGTTTTCCTTATGTCCAGCCTGAAACGGTCTTGGAGGAGTTTGTGGCCATTTGACCTTGTCATTCCTTGGGGAGCTCTGGTGAACAGGCATTCCTCCAGATCCCAATGTACCCCCCTTATATACTTATAGGCAGCCACCAGGTCCCCCCTAAGCCTGAGCTTTTCCAGGCTGAAGAGTCCTATGGCTCTCAGCCTCTCATCATAGGGCCTGTTCTCCTGCCCTCTGATCATGTATGTGGCTTTCCTCTGGACTCTCTCAAGCTTTTCCACATCCTTTTTAAATTCAGGAGCCCAGAACTGGATGCAGTACTCCAGTTGTGGCCTCACCAAGGCCAAGTACAGTGGGAGGATGACATCCTGGGATTTGCTTGAGAAGCATCTATGGATGCAAGCCAGAGTTTTGCTCACTTTACCAGCTGTGACATTGCATTGGTGGCTCATATTCATTTTGTGGTCAGTCATGAGGGTCATTGCGAGTCCCCTGGCGCAGCTTTATGAGCACTCGTGGTGCTCTGGAGAGGTGCCGGAGGACTGGAAGAGGGCCAACGTGGTTCCCATCTTCAAAAAGGGGAGGAAGGAGGACCC
>NW_005842383.1:935596-940142 GCF_000455745.1 Alligator sinensis | reverse complement strand
AGCGATGCTGGCTCCTGCCCTGGGGGTCTTTAAGAAGAGGTTAGACAAACCTTGCTGGGGTCGTTTGACCCCAGTCCTTTTTCCTGCCATGGCAGGGGGTCGGACTAGATGATCTGCCCAGGTCCCTTCCGACCCTAGAAACTATGAAACTATGACCCTCAAGTCCCTTTCAGCCATGGTGCTAGCAAGTGTAGCACTGCCAAGCCTATAAACATGCTGTTAGTTTTTTCCCCAAGGTGGAGTACCTGGCATTTTTTGGTGTTGAATGCCATCGGATTTTCATCCACCCATTTTCTGAGCCTGTCTAGGTCAGCCTGGATCACCAGCCTATCCTCTGGTGTGGACGTTGTACCCCAAAGTTTGGTGTCATTGGTGAACTTGGCCAGTCTGTTTCTGATACCAATGTCTACATTATTAATAAAGATGTTAAAGAGTATAGGCCCAAGGATGGAGCCTTGGGGGACCCCACTGGTCACAGCGCACCACGATGATTTACTTCTGTCTATTACCACTCTCTGTCCGACCTTGGAGCCAATTCCCCAGCCATCAGACTGTGATGTTGCTGAGGCCGCAGTTGCCCAATTTTTCCATGAGGAGATCATGGGACACCAGATCAAAGTATTTTTTAAAGTCAAGATATATGACATCAGTCTCTTCTCCCTTGTCCAGGTGATATGTCACCTGGTCATAGAAGGAGATGAGATTGGTCAGGCAAGACCTACCCGTTATAAACTCGTGTGGGCTGTCCCTCAGGATGTTGCTATCAGCCAGTTTGTCAAGAATGGTCTCTCTGATAATTTTTTCCAAGATCTTCCCCGGGATAGAGGTTAGGCTGATAGGCCTGCAGTTCCCTGACTCTACTTTCCTCCCTTTCTTGAAGATAGGTACCATATTGGCCTTCTTCCAATCTTTGGGCACTTCACCTGAGCCCCATGAATTCTCGAAGATCTGTGCCAGTGGCGGAGCTATGATACCTGCCAGCTCCTTAAGTACCCTGGGGTGTAATTTAAATAAAACATATATAATTAATATAATTTTAATTAATAAAACATATATAATTAAATATATCTTTTAATATTTTAGATGCTGATTTAAATTACATGGATTTAAATTGCTTCACTCTAGTGAAAGCTCTCTCAATCATAGGATCATCGGATAGTAGGGATGGAGTGGACCTCACAAGGTCATCTAGTACAGCCCCCTGCTCAAGGCAGAAACATCTCTGACTAAACCATTCTAACCTAGTTTCTGCCTAACCTGCTCTGGAAAATTTCTATGCGTGGAGATTCCACAACTTCTCTAGGTAGCGTGTTCCAATGCTAGACCACACTTATAGTCAGAAAGTTTCCCCTAATCTCCAACCTAAAATTCCTTTGCTGTAGCTCAAAGCCATTGCTTCTAGTCCTATCCTTACTGTTACAGAGAAAAGCCCATTTTAATCCTCTCTAGAATCACTCTTCAGGTATTTGAAGGTTGTTATCAGATTCCACCCCACTCTTCTCCAGACTAAATAATCCTAGCTCTTTTGGCTATTCCTCATAAACCCTGCTTTCAAGGTCTCTATAATTTTTGTTGCTCTATGCTGGACTTTCCAATCTCTTCACATCTTTCTTGAAATGTAGGGCCCAGAACTGGAAACGTTCTTCAACGTGAGGCTTCACCAGCACTGAATACAGCAGAAGAATCACTTCCCTTGATCTGTATGTGGCACTCCTGCTAATACAACCCAATATGCCATTTTTTGCAACAAGAGCACACTATTGGCTCATATTCAGCTCCTGGTCTACTGTAATCCTCGGGTCCTTCTTTGCATTACTACAGCCCACCCAGTCATTCCACAGTCTGTATTTGTGCATGCAGTTATTCTCCAAGTGACAGAGCTTTACACTTGTCCTGGTTGAATCTCATCTGGTTGATTGCAGATCATTCTTCTAGTCAATCTAGGTTATTCTGGATCTTGTCCCTGCCCTCCTGAGTGTCTGCAGCTCCACCCAGCTTGATGTCATACTCTGCAAATTTGCTAAGCATGCACATGATCTCATTTTCCAAATCATCGATGTACATATTAAATGGTACTGGACCAAGGACCTCTTCTCCCAACTACACATGGAGCCATTAATGACTATGCATTGATCATGATGACTCAACTAGTTCTTTGTCCACCTTGCAGTACTTTCATTTGGTCTGTATTTCCTTAGCTTGTTAATGAGAAGGTAGTGAGAGACAGTCAGAAGCCTTGCTAAATTCAAAATACACCACATCCACTCCTCTGCCCTTATCCACAGAGCCTGTCATTTTATCATGGAAAGGAATCAGGTTAGTCAGGCATCACTTGCTCTTGGTGAATCCAATCTGGGTGTTCCTGATCACCTTGTTTTCCTCTAGGTGCTTCATCCTAGATTCCTTGATGACTTGCACCATGATCTTTCCAGGTATCAAAGTCAGGCTGACTAGTCTGTAATTCCATGGATTGTCTTTGTTCCCTTGTTAAAGGCAGGCACTATATTTGCCCTTTTCCAGTCATCGGGGACTTTATCCAGCCTCCAGGAGTTCTCAAAGAGGATAACCAATTACTCTGAAATTACCTCAGCCAATTCCTTCAGTACCCTAGGGGTTCATCTCATCCAGCTCTGCTCACTTGAAAGCATCTAGCTTTCCTTGTAATCCTTACTCTGTTCTGCCATTACTCTAAGCTGCTTATCACCTTCCCTATCTTTGTGCCAATTATAATAATCATCTGAAGTTGCCACTATTTGTAAAGACTAAATTAAAAAAGCATTAAATACTTTAGCCCTCTCTGCATCATTAGATAATTAGATTTCCTTCTGCATTCTGTAAGAGATTTATGATTTCTTGGGTTTTCCTCTTATTCTTTACATACTTGTAGAACCCCTTTTTATTGTCTTTTTTGCCCCTGGCTTGTTATATCTCAAATTTTGTCTTGACCTTCTTAATTTTCTCCTGTGTAATATTGTTATGCTCTTCCTTAGTATTCTGACCAAGTTTCTGCTTCTTGTAGGATTCCTTTTCTGAGTTTCATCTCATTGAAGAGATTGCTGTCTAGCTGGGCTGGCCTCCTGTTGTGCTTTCCATTCTTCAGTCACATCAGGATAGCTTGCTCCTGTGCTCTTGGGCCTTCTTAAAGTACAGCTAGCTCTCTTGGACTCCTTTACTCTTCAGACTTGCCTCCCAGGAGATCCTGCCTACCAGTTCCTAGAGTTCATTAAAATCTGCTTATTTAAAGTTCAGTATCTGCTGGTTTCAGTTGCAACGCGTAGGGGGTGCATCCCCTGAGAGCGCTGGTGCACCCCCTGTCAGTGGGCAGGGGGGCAGGCAGGAGCACCAGTGTCCCCCCTGCGAGCGCCGGCTGGGGAGTGGAACTGCCAGCAAAAGTGGCCATGCCACTTCCAGAAGTGGCCAGTGGCATTGGTCACTGGGGGACCCCCCCAACTCAAAAAGTACCAGTCACCCATGGCTGGTTTCTTTCCTTCCTCCCCTTAGAATCTTAACTCATTTTGTGGTCCCTATCACCCAAGTTACCTTCCATCTTCACATTTTCAACCTGTTTGTGAGCAGCAAGTTGAAGAGCTTCCTCTCTAGTTGGCTTGTCTACATCTGCATTTGCTGGACTGCTTGTGCACTGTTTGTTTTCCCTCCAAGCAGTTGTCCAGATAATTAAGGTCCCCCACGAAAACCAGGTCCTGCAATTTAGAAGCTTCTGTCATTTGTTTAAAGATGGTCTTGTCCACCTCCTTCTCCTGGTTTGGAGGTCTGTAGCAAATGCCAACCATGACATGGATCCTTTGGGGGGCAGGGGTCTGGAGTACACATACATCTGAACAGTGCTGAGCTGTGGGATCACCATGGCTTGAAGTCTTGACTCTGGGGCCCATCCAGATGAACTGTATGGTAAAGTGGTGCTCAGCCTTTTTGGCTGGGGGGCTGGAGCCGGCTGATGGTTCTGATCCAGCACAGGGAAGTTTTGGCAGGACCCCATCCAGCTGCATGGAGGGGGCAGGGGGCATTCTGGCTCCATCCTGGTCCTGTGGGGTCTGGGGCCCAGCCCTGGTGGGGGGGGGGGAGTGGCATGGCCCAGCCCCAACCCAGTCCCGTGGGGGAGGAGGCATGGTCCAGCCCCACCAAAGGAAGGTGGCTTGACCCAGCCCCATTCAGGCATGGGGGAGGTGGAGGGGATGTGACCCAGCTGAGCCTCCTGTATGAGGCTTAGGGTTTGGGAATTTGGTATCAGGGGAGGGTGGTTGTATTGCCACCAGATTTCCTAATCTGCTGGGCTGTATACCTATGACTCCACAGGCTGCATGTGGCCTGCAGGCTGGAAACTGAGCACCCCGGTAGGGTAAATCACAAGCCTTTTGTCTTTGGATTGATATCATAGATGATTTGTACCATATTTAAGCAGGTGCCAAAGTGCTGCTTAAAAAATATATTTTTCATAGATTCATAGATGTTAGGGTCGGAAGGGACCTCAATAGATCATCGAGTCCGACCCCCTGCATAGGCAGGAAAGACTGATGGGTCCAGATGA
>NW_005842383.1:915406-935171 GCF_000455745.1 Alligator sinensis | reverse complement strand
CAAGATCCCTTTCCACTTCCGTGCCACCCAGCAGGTCATTCCCTAGGCTGTAGGTGTGCTGGACATTTTTCCTCCCTAGGTGCAGCACTTTGCATTTCTCCTTGTTGAACTGCATTCTGTTGTTTTCTGCCCACTTGTCCAACCTGTCCAGGTCTGCTTGCAGCTGTTCCCTGCCTTCCGGCGTGTCCACTTCTCCCAATAGCTTTGTGTCATCCGCAAACTTGGACAGAGTATACTTCACTCCCTCGTCCAAGTCGCTGATGAAGACATTAAAGAATATTGGTCCAAGAACTGAGCCCTGCGGGACCCCACTGCCCACACCCTTCCAGGTCAAAACCGACCCATCCACCACGACTCTCTGGGTGCGACCCTCTAGCCAATTCGCCACCCACCAGACTGTGTAGTCATCCAAGTCACAGCCTCTTAACTTGCTTACCAGTATGGGGTGGGATACCATATCGAAGGCCTTCCTGAAGTCTGAGTATACGACATCCACCCCTACTCCTGTGTCCAGGCGTTTTGTAACCTGGTCATAAAAAGAGACTAGATTAGTCAGGCATGATCTGCTTGCTACGAACCCGTGCTGGTTTCCCCCAGCATAATTTGTCCTGCCGGGCTCTTGCAAATATTTGTGGATACCTGTGCTAAAACTTGCAGAAGTTTAAAAAAAAGGTAAAATATATCAATTCACCATGAGCTAAGTGAATGGATACTGTATGCAAATTGCTACAGCTATGCTTAATTTCAAGGTCAACGTTCTTAAATTGGATCCTCATTGCTGTGTGCTCAGTGAGAGCAGGGTCTGACAGCAAGGAGAGGGGGAAGGAGCTGCTGGGGGAAAAGTTGAGGGGAAGCAGAGGGCAAGGGGCTACTTAACCCCGCAGATTTATTTTCCCTGCTGTAGCAGTGGGAAGGGGACAAATTCAAGGCAAACCTCTAATCATTAGGTTGTATACCTGGAAAGTTAAAACAAATTTATAAGATGACCCCCACAAATTAGATTCTATATTGGAAAAACAGTATTCAAGTAAATACGGTATTTATCCCTAGTAGTAGGGTGTACTTCTATGGAATATGGATTTTTTTGAAAGAAGCTGTTTTAGAGTGATTAAAATGAAAATTTAAAAGAATGTGTCCCCTAGTATGTGATACGAATACCAATAAAATATTTGAACATTTCTGTGATCAGATATCTTCAAAGCAGCCCAAGAAGAAGGTATTGTATTCTTCAGGGGGGAAAAAAGAATAAAATTCTGAAGGCTGAGAAACATAAGAACGTTTGGCTCAAATATGAACTTTTCAAACAATCATAGGCATCTGAAACTAACATCAGCCTGTGTATACTCACACCCTAAATGTTCCTTTTATGTATAAATCTGCTTTTTAAAAATAGTCCATCCTATTTAATATCCCTGTACTATAAATGAGAGACTAGTGAATGCAGTAGGTTGTTAGATGGTGGTTTGTTTTTCAATTCTGTCTGTATTTAAGACACGTGCTCCCTTCCTGACTTTGCTTGCCTACTTTTTTCCTCTGTGTATTTTAGACTGGCCAGCAAATTGTGGAGTTGGATACTTTCAACCAAACATGGTGGGAAGAATTATATCAGGCAACGAAGCAAGGCCACATTCTTGGCCTTGGCAAGTTTCATTACAGGTACAAATGACAATCAAAACCTTTCAGAGGGATAAATTTTGCTGTCTTTCCTCAGTTCGTCTGTGGACAGTCTTGATACTGGAGTGAATAGCAGTTATTCAAAGTGCATTTTAAGTATGTTTTTGTAACTGTGTCCATGTGCTGGACCAATCCTGTTACCAATGAAGCCATGGTAAAATTATATATACAAATGCTTCTCAAAACTTTAAATAGAGGTTGTGGTCTAAGAATATATATGGAGAGTCTCTTGTGGTTGTAAAGTGTGTGTGTGGCAGGGGTCATCAATTCAAAAACCTGGTGAAAGCCTATTTAAATTGGATTCTAGCCACCCAAATCCTGTCAAATCAATAATGCAATTTACTTCTTTACACATTATATTTAATAATAGGAGCACAGTCCTTCTCAGAACAATTTTTAAAACTAAAAATTACATTGCAGTTTCAGGAGAAAATAGAATTTTTTAAACCAAATTGAACTTAGTTACAGAGGTATATTCTCTGTATAACCTCTTCTTTTTATTTCATACTTTTATCTACCTCTGTATGACATCAGTGAAGCTGCAGAACTTTGTCAGTGATATTTTCAGCAGTTGTAATATCACTAGTTATACATCCAAATAAGGTATATTGGTAATATGACTGGATTATTCTATAAATCAGGCCTAGGCACCATGTTTTCTTCCTTATTTTGTTACAGTCTTTTATATGCTAGTATCTCCAAAGCCTCTAGCTCAGATAGTGCTCTATTCAAGGAGCTGTTGGTGCTTTCCAATTTTTCAGCCATTAAAGATGCCCATATTTCTGCAGGTGGAAGCTGCGTAACAGAAGAAAATATGTTGTACTTATAAGAAAGAATTAATATTTGAAATTTAGCTGACATCTGAGAATTTGGGGTAAGAAAAAGAAAACTGGTAAATGCAACACATTACATTAAGACAATCTGCATTAAACTAAGATTTACAAATAAAATGAGAAAGAGACTTCAGTACAATTTTTCCCCATTCTTATCTTCCAAATGAGGAAGGAAAGACAGAGGAAAGAATTATCTAGAAATCCTACGTTGCTGCACCCAGTAATAATTGGTTTAAATGTCACAGTTCTACAGAGGGCTTCTCAGATTCCCCTTTGATTATACAGAGATATATTGGAATTGCTGGTAATATGTGCAATCCAGTACATGCAGTCATGGGAAAATGCTGATCCAAGACTAGAGTGTTTAGGAATGCACGTTATATTGAAAAAACCCAGAGAAAACCTCAAATAAAGGTAGAAGTTGGCATTTTTTTAACCTAATATGTCCCAGGTTTGGGGAGAATAAGGTGGCCATATATAGTTCAAAGGACAAATGGAAGAAAGCCTCCATACCCAGACACTTAAAGAAGTTGTGTACTACTGTGAATAATCTGAATTGACCATATGTTACACCACATATAGTATTTTAAAGTTACTTTGCTCCTAGCTGTAGTTTAATTTATATGGTCAAAAGGAATGATCAAAAATCTGATCGTTTCACAGTATGACTCAGTCCTGCTGAGAGAGCAACTAGAAGTGATTAGTTTTTTTTTGTTAGATCCTTTGTCACTTTCATTTTTCTTAACAAGTACATTCAGGTTGTAGTATATAGAAGAGAAAATACATACTGTTAAAATATGCCACGTTGATGGAAGTTATCTGAATGCTTTGGGTATATGCTTACAGATGAATCAACATGGAGATTATGCTGCCTCCCTTGTATAAATTTCAGAAGTAGATATAGCATAGTTATTTACTTTAGCTTTGCATTTGGTGGTATAAAAAAGCTGCCATCATTTAGGTGGGAATCTGCCTTTTTTTGATGAAGACCTCCCACAGGGACAGAATGTTAAGGTTTAGAAATCATTGGCGAAATGAGCAGATGTGCCAACATTTTCCTTAGCAGATTGATTCACACAGCTCTAATGATATTAAGAATACTTGAAAACCATTTTCAATTTAATCTTACGTAACAGGGCACCCGATGCAGTGCCCATTACAGAAGAAAAGGGGATATGCCATCACAAGCAAGGAAGAAAGCTTACCTGCAGCCAGACCACAGCAGGAAAGGCAGAACTGTGCCAGACCCAGAGAACTCAGATATTCCCAATGAAGCCCTGCCTGGATCCTAGCAGGACCTCACGAAGCAGGGATCAGACAGATTGACTCCTGGGGGAGGAGTTGGCAGGTAAAAGGCATGCGGGGGAAGAGACAGATTGGGCAGTGACCCTGAGGATTTAAAAGGCCAGAGCACAGAGGACTATTGTTTAACCCTCACTGGAACTGTGAAGCAAACAGCCCAATACAAGGGAGTGCAACACAATGCCATCTCCCTAGGGATATTGGTGGCGGGAAAACAAGATGACGACAAAGGAAATTCTCGTGACCATGAGACCACATTAGACAAAGAGAGAGGAATGAAGCACCCGAAGTGACATGAAGGGCCAGAGCAGCACAGGTGTGGTCAGGGCAGCGTGACAGGGTAGTAGGAGCCCCGTGAAGAGACTCCAGCCAGTATCCTGAGGCATTTTAAGGAGAACAACCCGAACTGTCCTCTTTTCTCATCAGCTCTATTTTTCCATCAAGGCGTGGTGGGCGAGTAAGAAGAACATCAAGAATACACATCAGGGAGCAACAGTAACACCTACAGCACCAGTGCGATGGCCACAACTTATATAATTGGATTGGCTAGTCGTCATTTGTTTATCCTATCTTATTTTGATATTTTTGTTCAGTTGTACCCCAACTTTGGAAGTTATTTTACTCTCTTCTGTAAACTGCCCTGAGCCTTTGTCAGGAAGGGCAGCGTAGAAATAAATTCATAGATACAGATGGGAAAATAAATAGAAAGCTTAGTCAAGAGTTTGTCCGCAGCATTTTGTGCACAGGCACACAAAAAAGATCATCCTTACCCCGAGAAAAACTCAGTTGGTATGCCAGACAGGATGCAACAGGATCTGACATGTGAGAGGATGGAAGGAAGATGATATAAAAAATGAATTTAGTAGAAAAGCAGAAGCCACATCATGCTATTTGCAAAACCAGTATGGGACAAGAGTACTGCATTTACTCCAATAAGTTGACCCTGATTAAAAAGATGACCCCCCTCCACAGTAATTAGATTTAATATATGGGAAATTTATAACTTTCTAGGCATAGAATCTAATTATTGGAGGTTGGTCTTGAATTTGTCACCCTCCCACTGCTACAGTAGAGAAAATAAATCTGGGGGGGTCAGATAGCCCCTTTGCCCTGTTTCTCTCCTAACTTTCACCCCCTGAAGCCTCTTTCTCCTGAGCATAGAAGGAAGAAGCAAATTTGAAAACAATAACCTTGTAATTAAACATGGCTGTAACAGCTTGCATATAGTACCCATAGACTTACTTCATCCAGAATGTATGTATTTTGCCTTTTTTTAAACTGCTGAAGTTTTAGCGCAGACGCTCCATGCAAAACACTTTGGCATTTACTTGCATATAGTACAAACTATGCCGGATAGTAGTCCAAAGCCAAGTGGCTCATGATTTACCATGTAGCTCACTGGGCTGGGCCCCACCAGAGTCAGTGTTTCAAACCATAGTGACCCCATAAATTTGGCGGAGGGTAATTTGGTCTGCTTCCAGACTAGAGAAAAGCTGGTACAATAGTTAAATATGATAACATGATACTGATAGTCTAACTAGACAAATATGCCAAGATTGTCATAGTTAACAGTAGGCTTTTTTATTAGCCATTGTCATGATATGGCCACCCCAGGGATGTCAATGATGTTCCTAGGGCACCGTGACAGTGCCAGCTCCACCCTATGGGTGCCTACTGATTTCACCTGCCACATCTTGCTGGTATAACTGAAGAACCAGGAGGCTGCCCTCAAGTTGCTCAGTCACAGTTCTGACAGACTCCTCTAAACCCTGTGGGTTGTCGGACCCCTTACTGGGTCTCAAACTCAGGAAGTGCCTTACCATACCACCCCCGCAAGACTTATGGGCTAGATGTGTGGTGTGGCAGGCCAGTAGGGAGTGCTCCAGCATTGAGCCACCCACCTCACTGTGCCCGACCACTTTCCAGGCTCCGAGTGCCACCCTGGGGGCACCTCATGTCTGGCCAACCTCCTTCCTAGAGTACACCCACAAGCCTGGGGGTAACGCCACCACCACCCAGAGTCTGGACTGATCTTGGCCCTCTGCCCCCTGGGAGGCACAGGTCTAGTAGTATGTGAGGGGTACTTGACCCACTGCAAGAACCTGGGGTGCTTCCCTCAGTCTGAAGCACAAATAGCAGTTTCCCTTAATCAGCCGAACCAAGGGGACCCAGAGGCATAATCTAGATTTCATAGACATTAGGGCTGGAGGGACCTCAGAAGATCATCGAGTCCAGCCCCCCGCCCAAAGGGCAGGAAGTCAGCTGGGGTCATAGGATCCCAGCAAGATAAGCATCCAGTTTGCTCTTGAAGGTGTTCAGTGTAGGTGCTTGAACCACCTCCGGTGGCAAGCTGTGCCAGACCTTGGGGGCTTGGACAGTAAAGAAATTCTTCCTTATGTCCAGCCTGAAATGGTCTTGTAGTAGTTTATGACCATTCGTCCTAGTCTTCATCCCTTGGGGCGCTCTGGTGAACAAACGTTCCCCCAGATACTGGTGGTCACCCCTGATAAACTTATAGGTGGCCATCAGATCACCCCTGAGCCTGCGCTTTTTCAGGCTAAAGAGCCCCAGGGCTCTCAGCCTGTCATCGTAGGGTCTGCTTCCCTGACCTCTGATCATGCGCGTGGCTCTTCTCTGGACTCTCTCAAGCTTCTCCACATCCTTTTTGAATTGTGGAGCCCAAAACTGGACACAGTACTCCAGCTGCGGCCTCACTAAGGCCGAGTACAGGGGGAGAATGACGTCCCGGGATTTGCTTGAGAAGCATCTATGGATGCAAGCCAGCGTTTTGGTCGCTTTACTAGCCGCCGCATCGCATTGCAAGCTCATGTTCATCTTGTGGTGAATGATGACCCCCAAGTCTCTTTCTTCCATAGTGCTAGCCAACATAGCACTGCCGAGCCTATAAGGATGCTGCGGGTTTTTTTTCCCAAGGTGGAGAACCTTGCATTTATCGGCGTTGAACACCATCAGATTCTCGTCCGCCCACTTGCTGAGCCTGTCCAGGTCAGCCTGGATAACCTGCCTGTCTTCTGGTGTGGATGCTTTGCCCCAAAGTTTGGTGTCATCGGTGAACTTGGCCAGTCCGCTTCTGACTCCAGTGTCCACATCATTAATGAAGATGTTGAACAGTATGGGTCCAAGGACAGAGCCTTGGGGGACCCCACTGGTCACAGGACACCACGATGAGTGACTTCCATCGATTTCTACCCTCTGGGTCCGACCCCGGAGCCAATTTTCCAGCCAGTGGATCGTGGTGGACCCAAGGCGACAATTGGCCAGTTTCACCAAGAGGTGATCATGGGATACCAGATCGAAGGCTTTTTTGAAGTCAAGATATATGACATCGATCTCTTCTCCCTTGTCCAGGTGATAGGTCACCTGGTCGTAGAAGGAAATGAGATTGGTCAAGCAAGACCTACCCGCAACAAACCCGTGCTGGCTATCCCTTAAGATGTTGGCGTCGGCCAGTCCATTAAGGATGGCCTCTTTAATAAACTTTTCTAAGATCTTCCCCGGGATAGAAGTCAGGCTGATGGGCCTATAGTTGGCCGGATCCACTTTCCTCCTTTTCTTGAACATAGGCACCACATTGGCCTTCTTCCAGTCTTTGGGCACTACACCAGAGCGCCAAGAGTTTTCAAAGATCCGTGCTGGAGCCTGGGCTATGATGCTCGCCAGCTCCTTGAGTACCCTGGGGTGTAGATTGCCAGGGCCGGCTGACTTGAAGGTATCCAGCTTCTCCAGATGTTCTTTCACGAGGTCAGCATTAATGGAGGGCAGGGGATCACCCTCTCCCGGACTTCCCTGTCCCGTAGCGGGCATGGGCATCCCACGGGACTGATGAAAGACCGACGCAAAGTACCCATTTAATAGGTTGGCTTTTTCCTGGGCGTCAGTTGTCAGTTGCCCCATCTGATTCAGCAGGGGTCCAATGTTGCCCCTGCTTTTCCTCCGGCTCCCCACATATCTGAAAAAGGACTTTTTATTGTCCTTGATGCTCGAAGCTAGTTGGAGTTCAGTTGCAGCCTTGGCTTCCCTGGTATGCTCCCTGCAGGACCGGACCAGTGCAGAATCTGGACCCTCCCTGCAGGACTGGACCAGTGCAGATCTAGACCCTCTATCAATAAGTGTCCCATGGTAGGTACAGAGGAGAACTTTATTGGTTATAAGGAGTAGGCTTGGAATAGGGTACAGGGTAGAGCAATATCACAGAAATCTCTTAGAGCAAACAGTGGCATGGTAGCCTTTGATTACGCATCTGTGTTACTGCAAGCTACTTGAGATCTAACCAGATATATAGCTTACTCACAACTATCATCCAGAGGCAGGTGGAGATTTCTTCTGGAGGCAAGCAGTTCACTGACTACGAGTTTCAAAAGAAAGAGCGAGTGTCAGATGGTCTAGCTTTTCTGAGAGTTCTCATAATGGCTGCTTTCCCACCTCCTGGGCAGTCCTTAACTTATATAGACTTTATGACCTCATTTATCTGATCCAATGAAGGCCAGCAGCTGTTGGCTGCTTGCCAACCAATTTGAAATGCATCACAGGCTGCCAGATAGACTAGCAGGGTCTCTAGCCCCCTCCCAGTCAAGTTGGCATTGCTTAGAACAATAGGGAGTTTAAGCCCCCATCCAGGTGTGTGAGGCCAGTCACATAGGCAGAGTGAGCAGGTTTCCCCCTCCCTCAGGAATGTATCAGTTCAGGTTACAACTCAGGGTTACCTGAAGCTGATGGGGCCAAAGGGCGTCTGCCCTTTGCAGTGACCATGGTAACCAATTGTCAGATCGGTCATCCGCCTGACAGCAGAGTTTGGGGCAAGACAGAGATATAATTCTGCCATACTTCCCCCCCACCCCACCCTTTAAAAGCTTGGGCACATGGCTTCACAGAGCCATGGGTACAAGCATGTTTTGTCTAGAAGGGTCATCTTGCACACCTAAAGAGAGATTATATAATACATAAGACTGGTCATAACAACAATACACAGCAAAACATTAAAGCACATTGGGGAGTTCCCTTAGCAGAGCTCTCTTAAGTCGGCCCCTGAGCCCATCCGACCCACTACCCAGAGTCCTTTCGCAACAAGGCATCCGCTATCACATTCTGGCTTCCTTTGATGTGTTCGACGGTGAAGTTGCCCTCTTGAAGTTGCCAGGCCCATCCTTGAAGCTTCGCATTGGTATTCTGCATGGTTTGCAACCACTGAAGTGGGGCGTGGTCTGACAGGATGGTGAACTGCTGCTCCCACAGATAGGGTCTCAGCTTGTTCAGTGCCCTGACAATTGCCAAACACTCTCTCAATAGATGACAAGTTCTGCTCCCAAGGGATTAACTTCTGGCTTAAGTAAACCACGGGGTGTCATGTCTCTCTGTGCTCTTGTAAGGGTACAGCTCCTAGTCCTGAGTCGGAGGCAACAGTGGCTATGTAGAAGGGTTTATCAGAGATCGGTGCCTTCAGAATTGGTTGTTTGATCAGGACAGCCTTTAGGGTATCAAATGCTTCCTGACACCCCTACTTCCAGACCACTGGATCAGGGCTGCCCTTCTTGGTCAGCTCATGTAAGGGAGCTGCTGTCACTCCAATCCCGGGGACAACCCCCCTGTAATATCCAGTCAAGCCAAGGAAGGCTCTGACTTGCTTCTTGGTTTGTAGGGGTGGCCAGTCTAATGGCCTCAATCTCATCCCACTGTAGCAGAACACCCCCTTTTCCTCTTGCCTGCAGTTGCTCTCCCCGCCTTGTATATGTTTTTCCTCTTCTACCTTTTCTTCCTTCCTCTCTCTTTCACTTTAAGATAAGGAATTGTGTTTTAAAATTTGTGTGTGCGCATTTTGTATCTCCCCTTGTGTTTTTGTATTTTTATCTATTTGTGTGCCATGGCATTACTTTTGTAGCTTATATTTTATACTCCTCACCTTTCAACTTTCAACTAAATGTGTTTAGTTTCAGAAGTAAGTTATACATTGTAACAATGTTAACAAGGGCAGGAGTCAAACTGCTGCTTCCCTGTATCAGGCGGGCCCCTGAATTAGCGAGTGAATCAGTGATTGAATGCGTAACACAGTAGCAGGCAGCAATTAACACCTAGGAAAACTGCAGATCAACCAACGAAAGAAATCAATAGAAGACAATGTAGCAACCGGGAAATCTCTAAATGTCACTGTTCGAGGGCTAAAAGCCCTGGTCTGAGTTAATCAATGCCAGGGACCAACTTTTGGGCTAAATATCTCCAGATCGACCGCTCCCAGAGCCCTATTCAAAATTCATCAACTGACTCCCAAACCTGCACATACATGCGGACAACCCCTGGGGCTGACAGATGCTATCCAGTAGCCACCAAGGGGGAAGTCCCATGAGGGTCAACGACCCCTGGATTGGGCAAACCTGAAAACTGGGGAGTCACCAAAGTCTGCCAAGGACAGATAAAAGAGCAGTGAAAAGTGACCCTTGGCGGAGCCCTCTTGCTCTCCAACTTGACCAGCACCCGACCTGTCCAGCCAGAAGGACCAGCCAGCGACCCCCTTCTGGAAGATAACACCATGCTGAAAGAAGCCTCGATGGCAGACTCCAGTGCCTGTGAGATAGGTATACCTGACTCTTGTAGCTCGCTACTGTGTGTGTGTGGACCAGCCCCAAGGTTTAACTTCATTACATGTTTCAATCCGCCTAATAAACCACAATTTTAAGGATCCCGAGTTGGACATTTGTAGCCAACACCGCAGGGGAGCAATCCGACTTCCACCCATGCAATGTCCCAAATATATCACTTCAGATAGTGCCAACTGGCACTTTTTGGCTTTCACAGTAAGACCAGCTTGCTTGATCTTACCCAACACAGTGGTCAGATGAATCAGGTGCGATTCAGTCTTAACTGAAGATGATGATGTCATCAATGTAAGCCATGGCAAACTGCTCACATCCTTGTAACAGGTTATTAGTCAGTCTTTGAAAAGATGCGGAGAGTTGCGCATACTGAACGGTAACACCATAAACTCATATAGTCCCACAGATGTGGTAAAGGCAGACTTGGCTATGGTGTCTAGATCCAGTGCCATTTGCCCCAATCCTTTGGGCAGACCGAGAGTAGAGACCTTGGCTGGGCCCAGCTGATCAAGCAGAGAGTCTGTCTTGTGCATAGGGTAAGGATCAGGGATGGTAATAGCATTCAGCTTCCTGTAGTCCACACAGAACCAAATGGTCCCATCCTGGTTCCGGACGAGTACCACCGGGCTGGCCCAAGGACTCATTGAAGGCCAGATTACCTCTAACTCTCTCATCTCTGCAAGCTCCCACTTTATTTCTTGCTTCACTTTTGCATTAACTGTGTGATAGGCTGGCCGGCAGTGACTTAGCCCAGAGGTTTTTAAAGAGCAAAAGATGACTGGAGGACTTGGGATGCCCTTTCTTCACCAATCTGGTAATGATTTGGTCCAGGGGTTTTGAGGGGTAAAAGATGATTGGATGACTTGGGATTCCCTTTCCTCACCAATCGGCCCCAGAGACTCACCCTCCATGTCCCCTGATTGGCCCCTTGGGTCACCTGGAGGGGGATAAAAGGGGCAGCATGGCTGACTCAGGGAAGAGACCAGCGAGGGACCATAAGGAAGGAGCTTCCAAGAGCTGAGCCAGCAGGGCGGGAGCAGTTGCCCCAGGAGAGCCTGAAGGAGCAGGACCTGCAGGCAGCAGTTGGACCCTCAGCAACATGGCGTGCAGCTGGCAGGAGAGGCTTCCTGCTGGGCTCCAGGATCCCCTACAAGAGGCTGTGGCCAGCAGGAGAGGCTCCCCCGCTCCAGCAAGGATCTGAGCAGTGACCTGAGAGGTTCCCAGATCAGCTTCCAGCTCCTTCAATCAGAGACCAGGCAGCTTGACGTGAGGCCGGAGCTCGCGCCAGGAAGGCCAAGACCCGTAGCAGATTGGAGCAGTGCTACCAGGGGTGGCTGTGTGGCAGCATTTCTGCCTACCACATGGGGAAAAGTGAATTCAAGTCCCAGTTGAGATGACTTGGGGTGAGTGAGCTAACAAGAAACAAATCTTGCAGTGGAAAGGGACCATTGTTCTTTCCCCCTTTCTTCCCCTCCAGGTACCTCGGCCCTATATTTCCTTGTCATTTGACATTTTGTATTTTGTGCCTTTTTATATTTCACCAACCAGTATTGTTTGCTCTGCTGTTTGTGTTTTATGTTTTGTTAACCCTGTCTTTTGTCAATGATTGTAAATAACCTTTGTGAAATCCTGCCCCCTTAGGGCATTGTGGTGTCCACTATACCCCCTGATTTATGCCTTTTATGTTCCCAGTATTGTTCCCTCATTAAAAGGTATATGGTTAAGTCCCCACTGGTGGTCTGGCTCTGCTCTATAGGGGGAGGAGAGTCCCTACACCTCCCACAGCATTTGTGCTCCTGCTTTGATCCCTTCAATTGGAGAGGGGGTACCTCTTGGAGTACTGCCTGGGTTACAACTCCATATGGTCTGGATTGGATAGGGCGATGGCTGCCCATCTATAGAGTGTACTGCCAGGTTCGTTTTACCTGGTTTGTTGGAGAACACCGTCTCAAAGTCCTTGAGTGCTGCGAGTAGCTTGTCCTTGTCCTGGGAGGGCAGATGATCTGGCAGGCAGAGGTCCTCTATTCCTGCCTCTTCCCCAGTTACCATACCATATATGACCGGCTCCTCTGGTGATCCTTCAGCTGAGGAAATCCAAGATACCACATCACTTCTATTAAGGTATGGTTTAAGCATGTTCATGTGTACTATTTTAGGCTTTTTGTCTGAACTGTTCCTGGCCACAACATAGGTCACATCCTCCAGCCTGTCCAGGATGACCAGGTCTACATAGGCCTTTAGCATGCCTTTCAAGGTCCCAGTGAACCTTTCTACAAGCCCATTTGTCTGAGGGTGGTAGGCTGCAGCACTTCCACAGGCACTTCATCACCTCAGCCAGGAAGTTCCCACCCCTGTCAGTCAGGATCTCGGAAGGGAAACCCAGATGAAAGATCTTGGTCAGGGCTTCAGCAACTACAGGTGCCTTGGTGGAGGCAAAGGCAGTTGCCTCCAGGTACTGAGTTTCAAAATCCACTAGAGTCAAGATCTACTTCCCTCTACAAGTCTTATGCCTCAGTGGACCCACAATGTCTATACCCACTCTTGGAAGGGTTGATCAATGATAGGCTCCTCTATAGCCCCTCCCTTTCTCTTGTCCCCACTTTTGCCCATCTACTGGCACATCTTACAAGATCTGCAGTAGTCAGTCACATTCTGGGCAACCCTGGGCCAATAGAAGATTGCTTGCAACCACTGGCATGTCCATTCCCTACCCATGTGACCAGCACAAGGTAAATCATGACCCATGGAAAGCAATTGTTATCTGAACTTAAGAGGTACTATGAGCTGGGACAGGGCTCCCAGGTCTCAGCATGGTTCTTCAGTCTCCACACCTGATACAGGAGTCCCTTATCCCAGACCACCCATTCCCTCTCATTTGGGGTGAACTCTGTCTCTGGCTTTTAAGCCATCTGCTCGAGTCCCTCCAAGCTGGGGTCCTCTAGAACCTCCTACTTGAACTCCTCTTGCCCAGCTAAGCAATCAGCAGGGAGTTCTGGTAAGGAGTGTACCTTTACCCACAGGGATGTCCTCTAACTTCTCCCTGAGAATCTCAGTTTCCTCCACTGACCCAGCTCCTCCCTGGGGCTGTCACTTAACCCAACCTTGAGGTTGCCGGTTCCCTCAGTGGCTGGTGGATGGTTGCAGTCAGGGGGAGTCTCTCCCTTCCCCTCCACTGCAGCCAATTGGGTGACCAGGCCCTGGGAAGTTTCCAACCCTCCCACCTTAGCCTTTCTGCTCTGTTGACGAGTCATCACATTAACACGGTAGGGCTCTATGAAGTGGTCCCCCACCCTTTACAGGTATTCGAGCTCCATAACATCCTGCCCCACCAAAATGGGGACTGGAGCCTCTTCTGCAGCCCTGCCGCTGCGCCCTTACTGGCACTGGGCTCTCCACACTGTAGCGTGCCCCAATAAGGCCTTCTCTTCCCCAGTCTCAGTCTGGTGCACCAGTATATGTGTATGTGTAAAAAACAAAACAAAAAAAAACAAAAAAAAACACCACACACACCAGAAAACAAAAGCCCCTGGGCTACAACACAACAATACACTGGGGTCCACACTCTACCCCTTTTAAGGCAAGCTTCTCTCTCAGTATAAACGTTCCTCCCACCCACAAGTACTTATTAGCTCCTACAGCCTTTTAATCCTGCCAGAATCAGAACAGACAGTCAAGCATCTCCAAGTATCTATCTCTATGAAAGCTCCTTCCTCCTTGGCTGCTGCTAGAGAACTAACCCTTTAATCCCAGCCCGCTGGCTGATATGTGCCCAGGGCTCTGCCTCCTTCTGGTCAACTGACTGGGTGCAGGTGCAGGCCAATTCCCTAATTTGCCTGCTGCCACAGCAACCTGCACCTGTGGGGGTTCTACCTGGCTCGTAGGGCCCTCTCTCTAGGCAGTTTCTGCCCTTAAAGGAGTAGGCACACCTGTGACACCCATTTCTCAATTCACATTCGTTAGCTGACCAATATGTCTTGAAAAGTGACTATTTTAGGTGCATTTTACAAAAATGCAGGAGCAAATGGACTTTCTTCTCCCACTCCATGCAACTGCTACTAACACAAACTGCACAGTAGAGGGCATCAATCATCACATTGTCACTAACTTTTCCGCCCCTCATACATCTAAAAACGAAATCTCATATTTATGTAACTTCCATTATCTTCTTTATTTTTATAATCTAGGTTCAAACAAGAACAAGCAAAAGATTTGTTCACGTCTGTGGTGGAACTCTCATTCACAAAAGCTGGATTCTCACTGCTGCCCACTGCTTTCAGAAGTAAGTTCTGCACTTACAATCTTTGTTTAAATTCCTGAAGGGTTGAGGGATGTATCTTTGTGAACAGGTTCCACCAAAAGAAATGAATATGGAATTAGGCACGTTCTGTACTTGAGAACCTAGAAAATATATACATGAGATCTGACAGAAATTGATCAAGAAAAATTGTTCACATTGGTGAGAGGTCTTAATCTAGACATTACCATGGTAAAAACAAAAGAATCCATCTAACCAGAGGACATGTTAAGAAAACTTACTGAACTGCTGTAGAAATGAGTTCAAAAGATGTCTGCTTTTGTTACTGGAACTGAAAAGAGAGATCAAAGGAGGGAAAGATTAAAAACCAATGAACTTCTGTGATTTTTAAAGCAATTGGTTTTCTATTATTAGTATTCTATGTGCGGGCCGCCTCCCGATCTCGTCTATGTTGCCATGTGCAAGCCGGGAGCGATATGCGGACCCGTTTTTGCGCACGCGGGCTGTGGCCAGCAGCCCGGGGTCGAAGAAGAACGGTGGCGAGCTAGAATTAGTTACGGACGCGTAATGGTTGATTAAAAGATTGTTTACTTACACCAAAGATGGTCGTGGTGTAGGCTGGACAGTTTTCCAGGCTCAGCTCCGCTTAGTCCTCGCTAGAGGACTCCGACAATTGACCCCGGAGTGGTTGAAGTTCCGCGGGTTTGGCTCGGTAATTGGCCCCAGAGTGGTTGAAGCTCCGCTGGTTTGGTAGTTTCAAAGGAAAGGGATGCGTCTTAGGATTGCGCTCGGCGACGGGGAGAGGCTAGAGGCCGTTTGGCCCCCAGAGTGGTTGAAGCTCCGTGGGTTCGGTAAATAGGCCCCCGGAGTTGTTAAGACTCCGTGGGTTCGGTTAGTCGGCCCTCTATTGCCCTCTTAAGGAGAAAAAGAAACTGGGTTTGAAGGGATTAGCAGCGCTTAGAAAATCTTCACGCTCTCTCTCCCAAACTCCAATTGCTTTCTCTCTCTCTTCAACTTGGGCGGAAACCTCCCAAGCTCTTTATACGGCTAGCAAGCCAATCGCTAGCCGCCACGTATGCATAATTTAGGATCAGCCAATAATGTGGCGTGAATCTAAATACAAATGGCGGGAACTCCTTTGCACCATGCATCACTATGATGCAAAAGAAATGCACCATGCAAAGAAGGCTACAAACTGGCGGGAAATACTGTTTTGCACGCGGGTTCTCTATTGCAGCAGAAAACTCTACCGTGCAAAGGAGCTGCAATTTGGCGGGGACATAATTTAGCAGTGCCGAAGCACACAAAAACAAAAAACCACAACTTTGGGTTGTGACATTCTACACTGGTTTTCAAACAGCCAAAAAGCTGTACGACTCTTTCATATGATGATACAGAAAGTGGCTCATTCCTGTATCTGGTAAAGTTTTATTTAATAATTCTTACCCCATACGAAGCATTCTATTCCTCTGTAAATATGTCATATATTTGGTAATTTCCCTTTGCAAATAAATGCAATGTAGTTTTTAATTTTGCACTACAGCAATCATAAGGTGAAAGATAATGTAAAGGATATTATAAAGTAGCACAGTAAAATTAATGCAACAGAGCTTAATGAACAATAAATTATAACAGTTATTCAATAAGAGCAGGCTAAATAAAAGTTTATGAAAAACACTTAAGTATATTCCAAGCCATATGCAATGTAGTATAAGGGTGAAATTCACCTCACTACAAAGATCCCATCTAAAACCCTCATGTCATTTAAGATGTCGAGTAGCAGTTTGACGGATTCAGCTGATTCAATCTCTTATGAAGGCCATGCAGAAGGTAGGGGAGAGTAGGACCTTTTAGTGATTAAGTAGTTTAGAAAGGAATGAACTTTTGTAAGGAACAGCCTACTTCAGATTATATGACATACATGTGAATAATTAAGTCCATGTAAAGCATTTGTTTATTTTTCTTTCACATGGGCCTATTAAATACTTCTGTTGAAACTGCTAAGTGATAAATTATTTTGTTCTTCACTGAACCTGTATTACAGCTTCCGTCTTTGCTACTGCTAAATAGTAAACAAGCTACACTGATTGACTTCTAATCTCCTTTTGCAACAGGATCTTGCTTTTTATCCATAAATAAGCCTTTGTCCGATTTCAACAGACTATTTTGTACTTCTAAAGAATGCCATTTTAAATTTGAATACTTTGATCTGATTGTCACACAGGTTGTAAGTAAATGGCACCTTCAGCTCAACCATGGTAGTACAAGGATTAGTACCTATTGCACGTAATCACAAAAGGTAAAAGAAGACCAGTACAAAAATGGCATTGAGTTTGATTTACTGAAGGTCTGTGTTACCTGAATTCTTTTTAGGAAGGAAGAAGATGTTGCAAAGTGGAGAATTCTTCTGGGAAAGCACAGCATTAACCACGCTGAATCTACAGAAAGGGTCTACCATGTGAAACGAATTTATCGGCATGAGCAGTTCCGCTATCCACACCTGAATGAGCTAGACTATGACATCGCCTTGGTCAAGCCTGTGGAAGACATTGTAACAAACCATTTTATTCACTATGCCTGCCTGCCTAAGAGAGACAGCCATCTTCGTCCAGGACATTTCTGCTGGGTGACTGGATGGGGTGACACACAAGGTATTTCTGGTTCCATGGTTCTGGAGATTAGATTTTGTAAGTGTGTGAAGGGTACCTCCTTCTTGGAGAATGTTCCAGTGATATATAGGATTGTATAGCCTCCATGGCACTGTCCTTAAGCAGGAGAGAGAGAATGCCTCCTTATGTGATGAGACATGTACCTGGTATAACAACCCTTCTGGAATTTGGCTTTTATTTTCTTAAACAGTGCAACTACTAGTATTTTAGAGGTGCTCTGTCCATCAGTCCATAATGGATCAGCACTGATAAAAGGAAAATTTACATTATCGGCAATTGGCTTTTTTTGGCTGGTGCAGCTTATAAAGTCACCGATTAAATGCGGTGTGCATGTGCACAGCTGCAGCATGCACATGGCCAGGAATGCAGCCCGGTGGCCTGGAGAGCAGTGTCCGGCTGGTAAGGAAGGGTTGTAGGGGGAGGGAAAGGGTAGGGGAGGCAGATCAAGGCCCCCCACAGTGAGGGATGGGGGAGAGAGTGGGGCTGGGGCAGGAGCAGAGGCAGACTCTGTTCAGCTGGGGTGAAGCATGGGACAGAGCTGCAGGCAGCTCATCCAGGCGGGGGGAAGATGTGCAGCTCCCCACCACCGCACACAGCCTAGGGAAGGCATGGGGGCTATGTACCCCCTGGATTTGTGCACAGGGTAAGGGCGAGCTGTCCACTGCCGGGGGCTGCACCAGCCTCTTCCCAGCGGGAGGGGTTGGACCAGGCCTGTCTTCTACTTAGAGAAGTAGATACTTTCAAGTCAGCAGGGCCAGACAGGAGGCTTCCTAGGCTACTAAAAGGATTGGCCGAGTGAATTTCAGGACCACTGTCCTCTCTTTGAGAACTTACGAAGGTCAAGTTGTTGAGCCCCAGCTCAAGTCTGGGATCGTGCCCGGTATGCAAAAGCCAATAAAGATACCAGGGGTGAAAGTATAAAGATTTATTGCTAGCAATACAAGGTGCAAGCGGAATAATTTTATGTAACAAGCACACAGATTCTTAATTTTAAGCATTTTTTATACAGGAGTATTGGACCTTTATAAGCATTCTTGTTTGCTAATTGGTTATAAGGGAGTGACGCAAGGAGTTCTTTACTGAGCATGTCTCTATACCTGTGTTTTAGCTATGTATCTCATTTTTATATATGTATGTTTTATTAGCATACTTGCTCCCCACCTAGGGGTGTGAATCTTAATATTTAAATCAGTTCTTTGCCCTAGTCCACTAATTCTGTTTTTGTTTTTAAGCCTCCTTTATCTAAGACTGTCTTTTCCTTATCATTGCAGTTGAGCATTAGTTATAGAACAGAGACTTTTGTTTGGGCTATGTGTAGTGGTTTTTAGGTCAAACCTGACAAAGTGAGGTCCTGAATTGCTGAAAAAGGGCAAATATGGTACCCATCTCTAAGAAAAGAAATGGGGGTGTTCTGGGGAATTACAGACCTGCCAGTCTGACTTTTGATACCTAGAAAGATCATGGAACAGGTCCTCAAGAAAGCTAGGGTGAAGCATCTAGAGGGGAACAAGGTGATGATGAGGAACACCCAGCTTGGATTCACCAACAGCAAGAAATGCCAAACCAACCTGATTCCCTTCTACGATAAGATGATAGCCTCTGTGGTTGGGAGAAGCAGTGGACAATGGGGTGAGCTACAGTCATCCCAAAATTTGCCATAGTCCCCTGTCCCTTCCCCACCTCCCACCCCCTCCAGACGAGCCACCCTCATCTCCACCCCAACCGTTCTGGGTAGTGCCAGCCCCAGTCCCATTCCCTCTCTCACCATGGGGACCTTGATCTGCCCACCCCCCAAGCCCCTTACCCTCAACAGACTTACTGGCTGTACATTGGTCTCCATGCTGCTGGGCTGCATATCAGCAATCAGATCGACCAATCTGGCTGGTTAATAATTGGCCATCAGTATCAGCCAATTTTTTTTTTATTTTTTTTAAATCAGTGCACCCCTAATTTATTTGTATTGTGACAGAATTTACAGCTAGGGACAGAGGTTTGTTTCCTGGAAATCCTGGTGCTGGAAATTGTGAAAAGAGGGGTGGTTGTGGGAGGGCATACATACAGGCATTCTAAACCCCTGGCTGGAGAGCAACAAAGTTGCTTGAAAGGTGAGCTCACTAGCCAGAGGGCAATAGGGTATTGCTCCTTTGCTCCCTCTGCCTCCATAGCAGACAAAAGGCATCATCCATGCGAGTATCAGCTGGACATAGCTGCAGGGGAGAGAGACTCCTTGGGGAGTGGGCATGCTCCCTGCCCCTGTTCCTCCCCTGTGGGTGAAACGGGACTGTGTTCACATCCCCACTGCTGGGTCTGTGGCTGGTCTATCACAATCATATTGGTTTTGTGCAAGGGCTCTGGGGCATTCCCTGTGGATTGATCTGTCTCGGGTGTCTCTTGGATGGGTCAAGTCATGGGGGAATGCCTCAAAAA
>NW_005842383.1:911056-915353 GCF_000455745.1 Alligator sinensis | reverse complement strand
AAAAAATAGGAGTTGGAAGGGACCTCAGGAGGTCATCTAGTTCAAACACCCTGCTCAAAGCAGGACCATCCTCAACTATATCCAATGAGGGCTTTGTCAAGCCAGGCCTTAAAAACCTCCAAGGATGGAGATTCTATCACATCTCTAGGTAACCTGTTCCAGTGCTTTTTTTACCACCCTCCTAGTAAGAGTTTTTCCTAATATCCAACTTAAACCTCCCTTGTTGCAACTTGAGACCATTGCTCCTTGTTCTGTCATCTGTTACCGCTGAGAACAGTCTAGTTCCATCCTTGTTGGAACCACCCCTCAGGTAGTTGACGGCTGCTTTCAAATCCCACCTCCCCTTCTTCTCTTCTGCAAACTAAATAAACCCAGTTCCCTCAGCTTCTCCTCAGAAGTCATTTCCCCCAATCTCCTCACCATTTTCATTGCCTTCTGCTGGACTCTCTCCAACTTGTCCAAATCCTTTCTATAGTGGGGGGCCCAAAACCAGACAGTACTCCAGATGTGGCCTCAACAGTGCAGAATAATTACTATCCTCAACCCTCCAATTTGTCTAGGTCACTCTGAATCCTAGCCCTGTCCTGCAGTGCATCTACTACACCCTGAAGCTTGGTGTCATCCACTAACTTGCTCAGGGTGCAATCTGTCCCATCTTCCAGATTGTTAATGAAGATATTGCACAAAACTGACTCCAGGATCAACCCCTGGGGCACTCCACTTGATACTGGCTGCCAACTAGACATTGAACCATTGATTACTACCCGTTGAGCCCAACAATCCAGCCAACTTTCTATCCACCTTACAGTCCATTTATCCAACCTATAGTTCCTTAGCTTGCTTGCAAAAAATGCTGTAGGAGACAGTATCAAAAGCCTTGCTGAAGTCAAGGTATATCACATCCACTGCTTTCCCCATATCCACAGAGCCACTTTTCTCATCATAGAAGGCAGTCAGGTTGGTCAGGCATGATTTGCCCTTGATGTATCCATGCTGACTGTTCCTAATCACCTTCTTCTTCTCCAAGTGCTTAGAAATGGATTCTTTGAGGACCTGCTTCATGATTTTTTCTGGGGACTGAGGTGAGGCTGACTGGTCTGTAGTTCCCCAGATCTTTCTTTTCCCTTTCTTAAAGATGGGCACTATATTTGCCCTTTCCCAATCATCTGGGACCTCCCCCGATCGCCACAAGTTTTCAAAGATAATGGCCAAGAGCTCTACAATCACATCAGCCAACTCCCTCAACACCCTTGGATGCATTGCATCCTGTGCCATGGACTTGTACATGTCCAGCTTTTCTAAATAGTCCCTAACCTGTTCTTTCACCACTGTGGGCTGCTCATCTTCCCCACAAACTGTGCTACCTGGTGCAGTAGTCTGGGATCTGACCTTGCCTGTGAAGACCGAGGTAAAAAAAAAAAAAAAAAAAAAAGCATTGGAGTACTTCAGCCTTTTCCTCCTCATCTGTCACTAAGTTGTCTCCCCCATTCAGTAAGGTACCCACACTTTCCCTGACCTTCCTCTTGTTCCTAATATACTTGTAGAAACCCTTCTTGTTACCATTCACGTCCCTTGTTAGCTGCAACTCCAACTGCGCTTTGGCCTTCCTGACTTCATCCGTGCATGCCTGAGCAATATTCTTATACTCCTCCCAAGTTGTTTGTCTAAGCTTCCACTTATTGTAAGCTTCCTTTTTTATGTTTAAATTCACTGAAGAGCTCTCTGCTAAGCCAAGCTGGTTGCTTGCCACATTTGCTATTCTTCCAGCACATTGGGATGGTTTGTTCCTGCACCCTCCGTAAGGTTTCTTTAAAATACAACCAGCTCTCCTGGACTCCTTTCCCCCTCAGGCTGGTCCACTCCCACTGGGCTCTGCTGATCATCTCATGGCTTGATGTGTCCCAGGGACATATGGGATAGGTCAAACTATGGGGAAAGTTAGAGCCATGGATGGAGGAGGGGGGGGGGAGGTGGAAGAGTACAGGGAATGCCCCCTGTCCCTTGCACAAACATGAGATGACCTGCTGAGGGGCATTGGCACCATGGCATAAACAACCCCATGACTCCTGGAATAGTCTAGGCTTTGTTCAAGCAGAGGCAACAAGGGCCCTTGAAAGACTTCCTGAAAGTTTGGCACTGGCTGGGCCATTGTGGAGATGGTGCTCTCCCTCCCCCCCGCCAAGAGAAATATACAGTTGTTAAAAGCTGCACTAGAAAAACTTGAGAGAACTTCCTTATTTGAACTGCTCTTTTTTTGTGTAAAAGACCAAACTTCCTTGCATGAAAACCCTTTTGAATGGCTGTATACCACCTTTTGGTGCTGGGAGAAAAGTGTTTCTTCCAGCATAAATGCAAGAACTCTCCATAGCCTAGAAGTCTCAGTTATGGACCTGGACCTCTCTCCGCTAGGTTTTATACGAACACAGAAGAAGCTGATGGTCCCTGCTTCAAGCAGTTTACAATATATTTTGTAGGAGCTGGTGGTTAAATGCGTACATACCTGGATATTGGCACGACAACCCCTCAGGTTAGTTTAAGGTTTTCCCTTGGTTTTCTGTACTTACATTTTTATAATTAGATATTGCCTTGAGGTTCCAGTCAGGATCTGTGCCAAGCACATTACTAACATATTGAACATGAACGCCCTATCCCAAAGATCTTGCATACCAAATTATGCCTATGCCATATTGATAACACTGGAATTTCTTTACCTAGACCAGGTAAAGCAAGTGCAAGCCTCTTGTTATGAGCTGTCATGCCATGGCCCTGCCCTAAAGGTGTAGTTAGATCCTTTCATAACAGAACATTATAATTTCATACTGCGAGAGAAGTAGTGTCATAGTGTGTTATGTTTGTGGAATGGATAACAAAATTAATGTTAATTAGTTAAAAAAGAAAGCATGGGGGGAATCCACTCCTCTAAAACAAAGGCCAAGATCACAAAATGTATGTGTGGCAGGAGCAACGTCAGGGTTGCTGTGCTCTCCCCTGTCACCTCCTTTACTGTGCCAAGCGTCAGACTTCCACCCTCCTATTCTCGCCTGCCACGACTTTGATTGTATGGTAGTTCTTTATAGGGAGGCTACCTTGCTTTTGCTTGGCTACAGTTCTCCTGCTTCTAGTGTTCTGTGTACCCAAGCCCTGTGGGCCATGCGGGTACAACACTGTCTTGTCCTACACTCCTCTGGCGCTTGGGACCTCCGTGGCCCTGTCTCTCACTGGGCTCTTCTCTGCAAGTGCCGCCCTTCTCACAGGGGCCTCCTCCATACACTGCCCCTCTCCTGGGGCTCTCTGTGCCCACACTGGGGCTGGGGTCCTCACTCTGCCGTAAGTCCCCTATGAGGCCTCCTCCATCCCCTTATAGCCTCACCCAAACCACCGGTTATAAACAGCAACACAAAATACAAGCCAATTGACTATAACTTAAACAGAAGCCACTTGGCCATAACAATGCCCAAGCCTACCAGGAAATACTCTATCCCTTCTGTGAGAAAGCTCCTTCCTCTTTGGCAGCTGGCAGGGAACTGCCTCTGGCCTCCTGCCTGTGCTTTATATAGGGGCCAGGCCCTGCCCCTTTCTTCAGCTGGCTAGGCAGGTGTAAGCCATTAGCTCCTTTTTGTTGCCTTGGAAACCAGCACCTGAAGAGTTATCCCAGCATTTCTAGTACCAGGCATCCTAGTGCCCTGCTACAGTATACATGAATGCTGTTAAGTGGCCTTTGAAATGTTCACAACAAATTTGGAAGTGTTCTTCATGTTCACTTTTCTCATCTGTTTTATCTGTTTAAGGTGGGAATAAAAACCTGACTTTGTCTGGAGTTTTGAATCAGGCCAAGTTACCAGTCATAGATTTCAACACGTGTCGCCTGCAGAAGTTCTGGGGAGACAGAGTCCGACAGTCAATGATCTGTGCTGGATTCAGGGATGCTGGTGGACCTCCTGCTGCCTGCCAGGTACGAAAAATCAACTGCTAATTCAAACTCTCTAAAAAGTTCAGTATGTTAAGTTCAGCCACCAGGCAGTTTTGGGATTTTCCACAGAATTGCCTGTGGCTGCCTCTGTCTTCTAGAGCAGTGTTCTCTATGAAGTTGCATATGCAGCGTTTTCCAAGTGTGCGGGCCGGCTCCCGATCTCGGGGGCGAGCCGGGCCCGTCTTTGTGCACACAGGCTGTGGCCAGCAGCCCGGGCACGCGGGGCCGGAGAAAACCGCGGCGCGGTATGGTACGCTCAAGCTAGAATCAGTCACGGAGGCGTAATGGTTGATTGAAAAGATTATTTACTTACACCCAAGGTGGTCG
>NW_005842383.1:907877-910577 GCF_000455745.1 Alligator sinensis | reverse complement strand
GTGCATCACTATAATGCAAAAGAAATGCACGATGCAAAGAAGGCTACAGAACTGGTGGGAAAAGCTCCTGCACGTGGGTTCTTAATTGCAACAGAACGCTCCACCGTGCAAAAGAGCTGCAATTTAGCGGGAACACAATTTAGCAATGCCGAAGCACACACAAAATAAACCAACACAACTTTGGGTTGTGACACCAAGTTTCACTGGTATAAAATGGAGCACCTTTCCACTTAAGGGGTGCAATTCAATACACAAGACAAGGGCTGTTGAAACTTCTCTGTTGAAAGCAAATTAGATATGTAGCAGCATTAAAATAGACCCACCTGAAGGAATGGGAAGGGCTGCCCTGCAGAGGGACAGAGTGAAGAGACAGAGTTTGCCCCAGTAGGGACACCATTTGCCCTGAGGGCAAGTTAAGCTATTTTGGAGGTAGCCCTCTTGGAAGTGGGAGGAGTGATGTAACCTCAGCATAGTTTGAATGAGAGACCTTAGCAAAAGCCAGGGAAGAGTCCTGGCCTGGGATTGGCTGAGAGGCTTGGTTAAAAGAGGGGAACAGTTTTCCCGGTGGGAGAACAAAGGGGAAAGAGAGGGGGTGAGAGACAGGCTGGAGACCAGGGAAAGGATCTCCCCACAGCCCTCTCTCCAAGAGCCCCTGGCAGAGCCCTGCAGAAGTAGCAGTGAGAGGCTGCACCAAGAGTGCTACACTGGGTCCCTTCTCCCTCCTTTCCCCTCGGAGCCCTGCCGGGGCAGGACAAGAGAGGAGCTGCCTGGGACAAGACTCTGAGCCTGGGAAGACCCTTCTGCAGGTAGTGTTGCTGGGGACTTCAGGGGAGGAGCCACCGCCTGCTGAATTGAGACCCCAGGAGCTATGCCAGCACCAGGGACTGCCCACAGTTCCTGTGCCAGGGACACAGATGCAGTCCTGCTCCCTGAGACACCCAGCCAGGGGCTGTGTACACAGGGTTCTCAGTACACAGTGTACAAGTTATAGACTGTGTAAATAAGTTCTTGATGGTTTATTAGTTGGAGTATCAACATATTTATTTATTGGTTCCTTATTTATCATAGGTAATTTGTATACCTTTCCCTAATGTAATGTGTATCCAAGAAGCATTAATCCTTAAGCCAACATCACCAGGTCATGTGGTGTAACATTTGTTGTCTTGCATTGGTTATCAATTTATATGTTACCTTGTAAATTATTAAATCCTATAAATAGTTATATAAGGGTGTGCAAAGTTGTTTGATTGTAAGGGGAGGCTCTCCGCTCGGGGACCCTGCAGCAGCTACCCAGGGAGCTGGGCAGGGCCACTGGCTACCGGGCACCCCAGGATCCCAGTATTCAGGTGAGGGCGTGTGGGTAGTGTCACGCCCAGGTATGATTCTTGGTGAGACAACAGTGACACATTATGATTGTTGTGTGTCAAACTATAGGAAGCACTTGTTGGTTTGATAATCTACAATGTCAAACTTAATGTAATGATTATTTCTTACAGGGAGATTCAGGTGGACCACTGGTTTGCCAAATTGGAAGAGAAAAATGGGAAGTGCATGGTGTAGTTAGCTTTGGACCTATTGGATGCAAAGCAGAGAACAAACCCAGTGTCTTTACCAGGACTTCTGCTTTCATTTCTTGGATTGAAGCAATCAGGATCCAGGATCATTTTTTGTAAAGATAAGATGTAAACTAAAGTTGGGGGCTTTGGGACAATTAAATTCTTGAAATAATAAATACAGGATTATGTGCTTATTTGTAACTTCAAGGCTAAATGCTGGTGGTGAATGAGGAATATACATGAATCAGTAGTAGTGTCCATTTGTATCCCCCACTTAGCAGCTAACTTCCTGTAAACCCTCTTTTCTCATCTTTTCTCTTTCTTAGTCTCTTCTTTTTTCTCCTTAGATGGTGACCTCAAACTCTTCCTTCTCCCTGCAGTGTGGGGGCATTACCCTGCATTGATGAGTCCGTGTCCCCCCCTCCCCTGTTCTGTGAGTGCAGTAGCAGGAGTAAGAGCAGAACAAATAATATTGGAGGAATAAAAAAGGTACCCCTAGTAAAATTCAGGGCAAGTTCAAAAGCCATGGGTGGTCTTTTTGCTCAGTGGTGACAGCTAATTAGCCACGTTAGTTTAAAGTCAGGTGAAAGACAAGGCAGGATAGCACCTCTTAGTGCCATGTTCAGTGCTGTTAAGCAGGAGTCCCTGTATCTTATAACGGGCTTTGACGAACTCTGCCGCCATAGGTACAGTGACTGCCTAAGGGATCCAACTGCAAGCACCGGTATCTCCTCTTTCAGGACATACAAGAAGTGCCAGGAACTGGGGGTTGCTTTGGGGCAAGAGCTCAGCAAGGAGCTCATCCTGCAACAGCCGTGAGGGAAGGAGGGAGATTTTCGGGGTAGGAGAGGAAAAATAATGACTGCAAAAGGCTAAATCTCCCAGCCTGGGTGTGGAGACAGCTCCGATGTCTCTTGCTTCAAAACGGTAGCACTTCTATCGCCCCAACCCCCAGATAAATTAAAATCCAGCCGGGGAGGGGGCAGGGGCATCATTCCCAACTCGCCCCTCGACCGGCTGGTGGGGGCTGCTTCCTGCCTCCTAGCTTGGAGGTCAGGCCCCTCCTTCTCCCCATGCGTTTCTTCCTTCCCCAACAGCCTCCGAGCGCCTCCAGCCCGCCAGGGGGCAGCCGCCCCGCGCTGCC
>NW_005842383.1:901046-907826 GCF_000455745.1 Alligator sinensis | reverse complement strand
GGCCCCCGCCCCGCGGGGGCCAGCGTCGCCGCTACCCGGGAGCGTCTGCGGCCCCGGCCCTGCGGCTCTGCCCTCCGGGCTGCTGTCCAGCGCCGCCTCCGCCCGCTCCACTCCGCTCCCCGGGAACAGCTCCGGCCCCGTGCCCGCGGCCCAGGGCCCCGAGCCCTGCTGCTGCCCGGGCCGGCTCTCCAGTTGCAGCTCCCCTGGAGTGCGCAGCTGCAGCCTGGCTCCGGGGCCTCCCAAGCTGCGGGGAGCCTAAGAATCACTGTCCTGCTGACAGCCCCGATCACTTTTGGCTTGTTTAGCGATGAGAGTGCTCCGTTGGCTCGACAGTAACCGCCAGGTCCTTCCCTGTAGTGCGGCCTGGACGCTTGTCTGTGTACTGTTGTTCTGTCCCCAGTGCAGAACTTGGCACTAGTCCTTGCTGAATTCATTCTGGTTTAGTGCAGAGCACTTGCCCACTCCATCTAGGTTGTTCTATCCTGTCCCAGCCCTCCAGTGTCTGCAGCTCCACCCAGTGCGGCACCAAAATTCACAAGTCTGCTCCGTGTGTACATGGTCCCATTGTCCAAATCATTAATGAAGATGTTGAGCAAGACGAGACCCAGAACAGACCCCCCGGGAACCCCACTTCATAGCTCCTCTCAACCAGACATTGAGCTGTTTGAACCCAGTGATCCAACCAGTTCTGTGCCCTTGCAGTACTTTCATCTGCTTTATTTCCTTCACTTGTTAGGAACCTCGTGGGAGACGGCTAAAGAAGTCTTGCTAAAGTCAGGGTGCATCACGTCCACTGCTTCCCCCAACCACAGAGGCTATCGTCTTATCATAGAAGGGAATCAGGTTGGTTTGGCATTTCTTGCTGTTGGTGAATCCAAGCTGGGTGTTCCTCATCATCACCTTGTTCCCCTCTAGATGCTTCACCCTAGCTTTCTTGAGGACCTGTTCCATGATCTTTCTAGGTATCAAAAGTCAGACTGGCAGGTCTGTAATTCCCCAGAACACCCCCATTTCTTTTCTTAGAGATGGGTACCATATTTGCCCTTTTTCAGCAATTCAGGACCTCACTTGACCTCCGTAAGTTCTCAAAGAGAGGAGAGTGGTCCTGAAATTCACTCAGCCAATCCTTTTAGTAGCCTAGGAAGCCTCCTGTCTGGCCCTGCTGACTTGAAAGTATCTACTTCTCTAAGTAATTCCTTACCTGTTCTTCAACTATGCGTGCTTGTTTGTTTCTGCCTGTCTGTGTTGCTGGCTGCACTTGTCATCTGGTAGCTGCCTTTATTTGTGAAAGCTGAAGTAAAATAAAGGCATTACTTCAGCCTTCTCACCATCCTCTGTGACTGGGTTGCCTTCCATATTCCATAAGGGACCTATATTTTCTTTGGTCTTTCTCTTGACATACTTTATCGCCTTTTATGTCCCTTTCCACTTGCACCTAAATCGTGCCATGGCTTTCCTAATTTTCTCTTTGCATGCCCATGTGATACTCCTCTACTGTTCCCTAGTAATATGACCGATTTTTCACTTGTTGTAGAATTCCTTTTTGAGTTTCAACCTGAATCTATTTTCCCACACCTCATGTACTTCAGTCTTGAAGGGAAATACCTTTTGATTTTCCTTGTAAGATCTACCTTTAAAGATCCAATATTAAGTTCAAATTATTTTAACTAATCAATGCCTCTCCCAGTAACCACTCTTGAATTATATGCCTTAAGAGGATACTTATCTTTTAAAAAGGAGGGGTTTTTTGGGTCCTGTTGCATCTGTTTTTGCTACATCTATATCATGCATTGTGATAACCCTGCATGTACCCTGTTTAACTGTAGTTCTGTCACTGCTCAAAGTTCTGTTTTTGAGGTACCGTGCAGGCTTTTGTAACATATTGCACAACTTGATCACAGCATTTCTGCGGTGGGGATGCAGCGCAGCCTTAATGCAATGGAATGGAGCAAGATGGAAATCATTTTGGAGTAGAAAGTACCTTAACAAGTGTATTTGGTTTGATATGTAGTTTCTTATTAATTGGAGAATTGGACCAAAAGAAATGTCATGAGATTCAACAAAGACACTCCTATCAATGCAGCCCAGTAGGCCCTTCTTTGCAGCAAGGGCACACTGTTGGCTCATATTCAGCTTGGCATCCACTGTAACCCCCAGGTCCTTCTCTGCAGAGCTGCTGCTTAGTCAGTTGGTCCCCAGGCTGTACCAGTGCTTGGGATTCTTCCATCCTAAGAGCAGGACTTTGCACTTGTCTTTGTTGAATCTCATGACATTTCTTTTGGTCCAGTTCTCCAATTTGTTGAGGTCTCTGAATCCTAGCCCTACCCTCCAACGTATCAAGTACTCCCCCCCACATTGGTGTTATCTTGAGGAGTGGCCACATCTGGAGTACTGTGTCCAGTTTTGGGCCCCCCACTACAGAAAGGAAGTGGAGAAATTGGAGAGAGTCTAGTGGAGAGCAACAAAAATGGTGAGGGGGTTGGGGGACATGACTTGAGGAGAGGTTGAGGGGTCTGGGCTTCTTTTCTCCAAACTAAATAAGACTGAGGGGGGATTTAATGGCAGCCTTCAACTACTTGAAGGGTGGTTCCAAAGAGGATGGAGCTAGAGACTGTTTTCAGTGGTGGTGGATGACAGAACAAGGAGTTGGATATTAGGAAAAAACTTTCTCACTAAGGGGGTAGTAAAACACTAGAACAGATTACCTAGAGAGCTTGTGCAATCCCCATCCTGGAAGTTTTTAAGATACGGCTAGACAAAACTTTGGCTGGGATGATCTAATTGAGGATGGCCCTGCTTTGAGCAGTGTTGGATGAGATGACCTCTTGGGGTCCCTTCCAACCCTAATTTTCTGTAATTCAATGAAATGGAGACCACTAAATGTTTCTCTTCAGGTCCCCTGTAAACAATCAGATCAAGCAACATGATTAGTCAGTTTGTTGTAGAGGCTTTATACTAATTGAGTATGAGCATACAGCTGTGCCTGACTTCTGTTTCTTTTCACAGCATGCAAGGTTTAGTGACTTAGAACTGTCAGAAATATCCATCAGGTTGGTGGGTAAATAAATAAAGGATTTCTTTTTCTAATCTAGAGCTTCAAGTAGAAAAAGAACACTTATAGTAATTAAGAAATAATCCAAGCAAAACCAACTAGCCCTGTCTTGTGCTGTGTTTACTGGAAGTTTGGAAAACAGTTAACATTTGTTACTAGGCAATGGAGCAGGTGGTATGAATGAGCTTTTAGGATTTTATTAGCCATTCTTGAAGCTTGTAACTATTACATAAATTTGGCATACCTGGCATTTATGACTTGGGCATCGATTTGAAGGAGAAGATGACAGTAGAAGAAGGTTTGGTGTTCTCTTGGAGTTTCAGTGGAAGCATAAAAAATAATGGAATAAAAAGCTGGCAATCATGAAATATCTGTACAGTTCATAATTTCGGAAGGAAAAAAAATCAAGTTATAAAGAACTAGTAATTGTATACTTAGGTGCCGTGTGTTGAGTGTGGTAGTAGATTTAGTTGTTTTAAAAAAGGCTTTAAGGATGCTCATGTGAATACTTTTTTTTCCCTTCCATGTAAAATTGGTGCTGTGATGATCTTATGCTTTGAGATTTTCATCCTGATCTTTATCAGGTCACCTGATGAGGAATGTCTTGCATTCAGAAGCTATTCTGAACATGTAGTTGGTCCAGTAAAAGACCACCCCAAAATTAGCTCTGATTATTCTAGAGACTTCTGAAACTCACAAACTGGTCAGGCATCTAGAACTCATGGGAAATACTTTCCACATGCAAGCACTTGTAAAATTTCAAAATATTCTATGTACTGATAGTCCAGAGCAAATTGTACACTTGATTCAGTATGGTTATTCCACTGGGAGTATAAATGGAAAGCATAGCTAAGTGAGTTCTCTTTCTCTGGCGTAGTTCCAGAGTGGTGCTTGGGTAGATAAAGACCATTTCAATCTCCTCTGTGAGAGAGTGCATTATTTGAAGCCTTTTAATTTACTAAGGTGATGATTTCCAGATTCCTCCCTTGTTTTCAGTTTCTAATGTTAAAGTTTTTGGCTTCTAACTTATTAAAAGCAGCATACACAAACTTCATGCTTTTTTGAGGGCAGAAAAAATATATTTGTGTGTGTGCATGCTGACACCCTGTTTTTGAAACATGCATGCTATTTTGTATTGAAATGTTCATCTCTAGGGAGTAGTCTCTACATTTGGTTACAGTGCTTCGCTATCTGCTCATTGCAATTCCCCCAAACCAACTGTGGGTTGAGTACTCAGGAAATATACAGTTTGTTGTGGGTATAATGGGAAATGATTTTTCTAATATAGACAAGCAGTAACAATTTAAAGAGTTTTCAGCACTGGCTCAGTTTGGACTATTGGGGAGATAGTGCTGAGAACCACAAGAGGTAATTTTACTAGTGTAGACTGGGGTCTGTCAAATACGAGTCTTATTCAAGCATGGTTTCTTTGGTGATTAAGTTTAGGAAACTTCAGTTTATTAGAGGTGATTTTTTACTTTGTTTGCATTCAAAGTTCATGGGAGTAGTCTTAGGTGATCAGTAATTCAGCTACTTATGCTGTGGATTTAAAACTGGTAAAACTGGTTCTGCTGGTAGATTGCCTAGGCAACTAAATGCTCCTGCTCCCCCCACCACCAAAGGCATGTGATCCTTTCATTAAAACAACAGCACTTCTAAGTGTCTTGAACTTAAAGTCAGAGGAGCAGTATAAAAAGTTAATGTTTTAGTGAGCAGGGAAATGACTCTTAGTTTTGAGTACAATAGTTTTATCATCTCTCTCTCACTCTCCTGAGGCCACACCTGTGTCACGATTTTACAGATAAACATTTAATGCCTGGAGTTAGTCAACAGTCCTCTTCCTAAGGAGTTACTAGTTAACACAATTTCCCCCCATTTTTAGACAGGTGTTGATGGACAATTCTGACCAGGTAACATGCTGCTATTGATACTGGACTTGCTCTCTCTGTTAACTTCAGTTTTACCTTTTCTGTTTTCTCTGCCTATTCTCTCTCTTGTTGCTGTGTGAAAGAGCCAGGAAATCTGGTTCTGGAAGCTGACTAGAGACCAAAAAGCAAACTGTAGGGAAAAGAAAAAGCTTTGCCTGTTTTAGGCAGACACAAGGTTCTTTGGGTAAGTCTGATATCTTTTATTAGACCAACTCAGATAGTTGGAACAATTGTTCTTTGCAAGCTTTTGGGTATAAATACCCTTGCCTATTTTAGGCATTGCTGTGTTTCTTGTAATAAAGCATGCAGACTGAAGCATAGCTTCTAAGTTGGTTTCCTTTAGAACAGGGGGTAGGAATGCTTTATATATATTTGGCTGTTATTAAGACAGAAGCAGAAAATTTAGATACTTAAACATGACAGATATTTACAGACTTTTAGCCCTTTCCCCTGAACAAATAAATAAACCCATAGGGTTATTATTCCATGTGTGCGTAGTTATGTAATGCATATTGCCACATCTCCACTGGATATGGCAAAATAGTGGAATGCATTGCAATGCTTGGTTTTGTGGTTTAAACTGGCAGATGACAGGAGAAAATATTTACTGGAGAAAAAAGTATCATTGGGTTAATTGGCCACCTGTATTGCTAGGGTAGAGCCAAATGGAAACATATGGGGTAGGTACACTCCTAACTAATGTGGAAGTCTTTAAGTGGTCCACTCTAGCTTTTGAGAATATTTTTTTAAATGTGAGATTTTAATGTTATACATATGTTAACTCCTACATACGTCAAAACCTAGTAGATAGGATATTGTTTTATGATTATTACTTTGAGACTTTGGTCCTAAATTTAAATGGTCCTTTATGGGACCTGTATAAGCAAGAGGCATTCTAATAGTGTAGTCTGACCTTAAATGGCTACTTTTGAGAGATCTTGTCCTGTTGGGCTCCTGTCCGTCTGTTGCATGCAGTGCTCCCCCCCTTTTTTTTTTAAATCCAGGAGCCTGGTCTTGCAGGAAGATCTGGAGAACTTCTGATTCCTTCAGTTTCAGGAAGAGTGGAGTAGATGTTAGATTTGTTCACTCAAAAGTGATAATTTAGGGCATTCAGGTGCACTTGAGAACTGATTTTGGAGGAAATCTTATCATTTGAGGTTTCATTGGGGCAGGCTAAAGTAGATGCACACCAGGTAGTTAAAGCCCTGCCTTCAAAAATACTGTTCCACTCCTGGTTATACTTTTAGTTTCATATATATATATTCTGAAAGGATTAGATTGACTCAATGTAATTATTGATATTTACTATTTTTTCTAAAGGCTCAGTTATTTTAAAGGAAATCTTCATGACTTGGCCATCAGCCTTTTACACCATGCCAGTGAGTCCTGTGTGTGCAGGTCTTTTCATGTATGTGTTCCCTACGTTGTACACTCAGTGCCAGTTCCCTTCATTTTTTCCAGGAGTGACAGCCAGGGATGGCTCGCAGCAAGAAGGGCAGGTCTGACCCACCGGGTTTCAGGTGTCAGTTCAAAGGGTTGTTTTGCCCCCCTGTTCCCTGCTTTTCTATTTGGCTTCTGACGGTTTGAAAAATCCCTGGCGATAATTTTGCAAGGGAGCTCGTCCCCGCGCCCGAGGCACAGCCGGGAACACAGCGCCCTGCGGCTGGGTCGGCTTCTGTCGGGGAAGGGGTGAGCTGGGGCGCAGGGAAGCAGCGAGACCCGTGGAGGAGCCCGGGCTGCCGTGGGGGCTCTTCCTGGCCCGGCCTGGCGCCCCGCCACCCCCGACTGCGAGGCGGCTCC
>NW_005842383.1:892931-900946 GCF_000455745.1 Alligator sinensis | reverse complement strand
CTGGGCACACGGGCAGCCGGGTAGGCACGGGGGGCTGTGGTGTGCGGCTGGCGCCGCGTTGCAGGTTCATTCGCGGCGGGGGAGGATGCACGTTTCGCTGGCCCGATGGCAGAGCCGGCGCGCCGGACTGTGTCTGGCGGCTCCGAGGAGAGGACACGAGGACGCGCCGCGGGCTGAGCCGTGCTGTGCAGGAGCGCTCCCTGCGGGGCCGGACTGGTGCGGGGAGCGGAGGGGAGGAGGCTTCGGGATTAGAAACCGTCGGGCTGTGCTCACCGGTGTCCGGCACTAGGACAAGTGCAGCTGCAGCTCAAATAGGAGAGGCCCCGTCTTTTCTCGGAGGGAGGGAGCTCACTTCAGCTGTCACCCGTGTTTAAAGAAAATGCAATCCAGATATTTAAGTAAAGCATTTCGAAACGTAGAAGACAGTCACCAAGTTAACTTCTAGCTGCACTTAGTTAACTGTAGCTGTTTCTAAACTCTTCTGCTCTGCATGTGATTAAAATGCACAGCAGCTTACTGGCTGAGTCTTTTAACTTTTCTATGTATTGTACCAAAACTATGTAATGGAGATAGCAGCCTTTGTGTTGGACATCTAGAGTTCCTTGGTCTTTGCTGAAATGTAATGTCAGGCTTTTTGGGCAATAATTGGCATCTAAACCTGCAAGTGTCTTCTTCTGTGGGCCATCTCCTCTTTCCCTTTCCCTTCCCAGTTAAGATAAATTAAGGAATGAGGGACTCAGGACTCTTATTATCTACCAGCAGAGTTGGATCTGCCCTTCAGTTAGTGTGATTCTTTAGATGAGACTTAAAAAAACCGGGGCTCTTGCAACCCCAAAGGTTTTACAAAATAATAAAAAAAGTTAGAATATACAAAGGTCTGTGGAAGGTGAGCTGCTTTCTCATACTCTCTTGTGTTGGTGGTTGTATAAACAGTGGATCAGATTCCACAGTGACTTAATGTTAAAAAAATGTGCAAGTGGAAATGCGGTTGTTTGACAAATGGTAGATGTGAAAAAGCTGTTGTCCTTGTCAAGCCCTTCAAGCACATTCTTGAGTTAACTCTTTAGAGTAGAACTTTTATGCATAAAACTGCAGGAATGGCATGTTGCCCTTATGTTTTGTGGCTGCTGCTACAATTGGTAGGCTATAGTAATATAATATAAACAAAATATTAGAAAGCAGAATACCATTCTTACTTTGGGTATATTAATAGCTGCTAAATAAGTGTCACTGTTCTGTAGCTAGCATTACTGTTGTTGTTGCTGGGTGAAATCTTGTTAGGGTTGGACTTTTATGTGCACTCTTCTCCAGCTCCACAGGACAGATCCTTAAAAACCAACAGAAAGATTCTCCATGCTTGTTGGTTTTTGGCCCCTCCAAAAGATGACTCGGTATTGGCAGTGGACGAGAGAGAACTCTCAGAGAAGTCTGAACACATTAATTCAGTTTGTTGCAGTACCAAGAATGCAACTCCTACATCTTCCTGGTTTTCTTAGGTCTTACTTACAGAGAGAAAATTTACAGTTGTAAAGATCTCATTTTATCTCCTATATTTGATCCTTTGAGTATTAGGGGAAATTCATTGGAAATGATCTTTAAATCAAATTAAATGCTTGCTACTGCAAGTGGTTAGAGTGAAAATTGTGCATTTCCTTTGTTTTACACTAGTTAGAAAAAAGTCAAATTTTGATTAGGCTTTAACTAATGTTTCCTTGTTAAGCTTAGGCAAAGCTTGACCACTTTTTCAGAGGAGGTCTGAGGTTCTGCACTCTCCTGGACCCTTTGAAGTGAATCCAGTGTTTATAGCACAGCCCTGTAGACTCTTAGTTTTTGGTAGGCCACTCATTGTGTACCACTGCAAATTTAGGTTCAGTTTCCTTAGTTGTAGGAACATTGTAAAGCTGTGAGATAAACAGGAGTGGAGCTGAACTGGTGTTAGCAATCATAGGGCATTTCTTTTAAAAAGGTTTTTACAGGCTGGGGTTTAGGCAAATAATAGTTTCAAGAGAGGGTAAGGAAGTTTGATTACATTGATTAGATATTATGGCCGGCAGTATTTGTATTTCCATCCAAAAACTTGATTTGATTTCCATCCAAAAACTTATACAGCCATTGGACTGACTATCTAAGCTATGCAAAACACTTCAAAAGCATTAGGAAACAAATATGTGGATTTTCAGCCTATTGTTACTTAGCAGCACAAACGATCTTCCTTTTTTGTTAATGTAGATAAGCTACCATGCTGAAAAGTTTCCTTGGGGATTCTCAAGACACTGATGAAACAACTTCATTTAACTTTAACAATTTGGTTAAAGCCTCAGTGTTACATAATACAGCGATCTGATACATATTAAAAGCAAAAAATACCACCAGTTCTGAGGTTGGTATACGCAAACAAATGTGCAGAAAACTTAAATAGTTGTTGGATGTTGGTTATCTCGCCAGTTTTTATACTGTAAGGGATTTTGACCCTTCAGAAGTTATATTTTAAATGTGGCATCATCGGTAGATGATGGCTGTTCATAATATACCCTGTCCATTATTTTCCATCCAAAAAGGTATGGAAGTACTTAAAGGGACATTTTGTTTCAACAGTGTGTCCAGAACATTTTCAAGAATGAGTCGACCACAGGACAGGACTGGAAACTCCTGCAGTAAGGAGTCTCTTGCAAAGTGCCTTCAAGCTAAGAAGGACTTGGAGACAGCTCTTGGTGGGATCGTCAAGGCTGAACAGCAGATTAAAGACAACTGGAGAGAGGTATTTGAAATGCGTTTTTCTAGAAAGTTAAGTAGTTTTGCAAGTCTTCTGTAACTGCTTTGGGTGTTCTGCAGGCCTTTGTGGTGCTTTGTGTGAATAGACTGAAATTCTTCCAAGAAGGAGCAAGCAGCTTGCTACATAATTCATCCATGCCCTTTACAGGACATTGTTTGAGCATGGCTAACCCAGCCATCCAGAATAATATGTATTCTGAGAGACTGCTGTCTCTCACTAAATAATGTTTTGTACTGGTCTCACAATTGAATTTGTAGTTTGTATGTAGACAAGGTTCCTTGGGTGAATTTGATATCTTTTATTAGACCAACCCAAATGGTTGGAGAATAGTTATTAAGCAAGCTTTCGGGTTCAAAAACCCTTCGTCAGGCTCAGGAAGCTGCAGCAGTTGGTGTGGTTTCCAAGTCCTTCAAATTTATTTATTTATTTATGTATGTATTTATTTTTTAAGCAATTCATTCATTGTCACTGGAAACTGTTCTTGGTTTAAAATGAAGAAACAAAGATGTTACAAATAATGGTAGTATTTGCTTTTAAAGAACTGACCTTTGGGACGTTTTAAGGGGAATGGCCCTGGCACTAGCAGACTGCAGTGTTAGCAGCTCTTACCCTTGTGTCTGATGGTATCTCTCAAAATTAGTTCAAGGCTTGGCAGTTTAAGGATTTAAAAGTATTAATTTCTCTTAATGGCAGTTAACTAAATTTTCTTTTTTTGCAACACTGGGCATATTCAGCAGACATTCCAGAAATGCTAAATAGAGCTGCTACTTACCTTACAGGTCAAAGCTCAGATTCACAGCTGCATAAGTCGCCATCTGGAATGCCTGCGCAGTCGGGAAGTTTGGCTGTTTGAACAGGTGGATCTCATTCAGCAACTCAAAGAGGAAGCTTTACAGCAGCAAGCACAACAGCTTTACTGGGTAAGCTTGTTGCTTGTTTAACTCAGTGCAACTTTTAGACAGATAGTAGTCTTGTTAATATATTTATTAGTTTTAAAGTATAAGATAACTTATGAATATGCATGTCTTTAACCTGTTGATAGAAATGTTTAATATCCATAGTGGAAAGAATGTAATAATATTGTTTTGTTTTTCATGCAGCTGTTGGGCCAGTTCAATTGTATTATTCATCAACTGGAACACCCCCATAGTAATGACCTAGCCAATCAGATTTCGGTGTGCCTGGAGAGGTAAAAATGTTACACAATATGAACAGATGAGATTTTTATTCACTTTACATTGAATTTAAACTAACTTCCGGTTATGTTCCCTGTATGCGGTCTCTTCTTCTTTTATTGTGCGTGTGTACTTCACGATGACAGACAAGGTTCTTTGGGTGAATCTAATATCTTTTATTATCAAATTCACCCAAAGAACCTTGTCTGCCTATGTCCTTAGACCAACACGGCTACAACCTACACCCCATACTTCACTATGAGGTATTTTGTGTTACTGCTAAAACATTAAGGGTAAGATTTCAAAGTAGTCTTAGATGACATGCATCTAAATTCCTAGCACTGTTTTGTAAACATATTGTAAGATTTTTCTAGTACACCCCTTTTTAAAGAAAAATAGGGAATAGCCCACGTGAAATGCAGTACAGCTGTTTGCATGGGTTATAGTAGCATTAAGAGTGTTATAACTGATGGTCCAAGAAATATGCAAGGAGGAAGGGTTTTTTGGGGGGAGAGGGGGCAGGGGGAATATGTTTTTGGATGAACTGCATAGTTGGGGGAGATGTTAGACAAGCTTTAGGGGACAAAGTGCCCTACCTTGGGTCTGGGAAAGTAGCAGAGAGCGTAGGCTACATTACTAATAAGCAAATTAATATTAAAATAATAATATAAATACTAAATATAAATAAATAAAAGAGCTTTTGGCTGTCCATCCTTCTTTCTCAGACCTGAGGAATGGCACTTTGTGCCCCAAAGCTTGTCTAACATCTCTCAACTACACAATTGTCCAGTAAAATACACTGCCAGAAAACCCTTCCTTACTTCTTGGTATGTGTTACTCCAGGCGGTAAGTTTTTAATGGCAGCTAAATTAAGTGGAATACCATATTTCTCAGTGTATAAGTTGAGGTTTGAAGCTCAATTTTTAACTGTTAAAATTCAACCTCAACTTATGCACTGTATCGCCATCCACTGCAAGAGCTCAGTGGTTGGCTGGCCCAGGCAGCACTGATCATGGGGAATGGGGCCGCACCAGCTGAATGCTGAGCCTGGTGTTGCTTGCAAGGGACGTGGTGAAACTCGGCTCACTGCTCGGCTGGTGCGGCCCCAGCCCTGGCCCCATCAGCCAAGCCCAGCATCATTTGCAGGGGATGGGGCTGAGCCCAGCCTCAGCCTCATCCCTAACTTATACACCGTCCTTATGAAAACTTTAAATTTTGGCATCGGAAAACTGGGGGTGACGTACACACTGTGTCGACCTATACACCATGAAATACGGCAGGTAGGAAGACTTATTCTTGGTGTTATTGTCTTTGAAGAACAATATTTTAAATGTCTAGAGCTGTGGATAGGTGCCTTTTTGGTTTTGTATAAATAGCTAAGTTGTTCTATGTAGTTCAGCTTTGCTGGTGAAGGAACCAGTTTAAAGCCTTATCTCAAGATTAGCTCATTGTCAGTTTCACAAGCTTACATGTCAGCGAATTGAATTGAAGTTATGGATGAAGCGTTAATTTAATTTAAAACCTGATTTCTTTCAGATTGGCTAACTTGACCCTTAAACCAGAAGAGTCCTCCATCCTGAACTTTGAAGCTGATATGTCCTACCTTCGTCAGGCTATTACATCATTTGGCTCCATCAAAACTATGGTGAGTACCCAGGTTTTCCTGGTGGTGATATATCTGAAAATAGTTCCTTCATATGGTTTTTAGAAGACTAAGGATTTGTAGAACTCCAGTCAACCATTATTCAAGGTAGCTTATTTTTAAAGGTAAAGTTTAGCGTAAAATAATGATTCTATTTAATCGTATTATACTTGTCATTGATAAGTTATAACTTACATTTTTACGAATTTAATAATCATAGCATGCAGCAGCTCGTTTCCAATGAAATCTAGACCTGAGCACACAAGTTATATTTTATAAGAGAAGCCAGCCTTTTGCTGGTGTTTCAGGAAATCTAGTTTCAGAAGTAAGCCCAGTTATATTCAGCATGTGTGTGTAATATATACAGCAATCCCATTAATGTGTGCCTTCATTATATGAATGTCTTTGTTTCTGTCAGAGATTGGTTGGGGTGTGGTGAATGGTGGTCTTGTATGTAGCACTTGGAAATTTTATTGGCATGATGTAGGGGGAGGCAGTTCTTCAGGCACTGAGAGTAAAGAGTAGAAACAGTTCTGTTCCTTTCTTCTGGCCTGAAAGGTAGCACTAGTCAGACTTTTTTTTGCTTTGGTTTTTAAGTTGGCAGCCTTAGGGCACCTCTACATGTACAGAAAGGCTGCTCTGATGCACTGTAATTACAGCGTGTTGGAAGAGACTCAATTAATCAAGTCTGCTGAAACACAGTAATTACCATGCTCCAGCAGACTCCAGCATTATGTGCATTAGTGGCCCCGCATTGAAAAATGGCAGTGGGGGCGCTTTAACTAAAGTTCATCAAATGAGCTTTAAAGCATCACTGCTGCCACTTGTCAGCATGGGGACACTGATGCATGTGACACTCCAAGTGCTTTAATTAGAGTGGCTTTCTGAGCCTGCGGCTGCTTCCCCCTCCCCCCCAACTCATGGAGCTCATATATAAATGCTCTTAGGGCAGAGGTACAAAACAGTTGATTAATTGCAATTGTGTGTTACAGCATTCATGGTTAAATGTTTGGTTTTTAGTATTGAATGAAATCAAGTTTAAAAAATGGGACAAATTACTTAATTTATACTTTTTGTAGCAAACTTCGGAGACAGAAAATTGTTCTCCTTGGATACCAGTGCAGAACTGTATCCTGGCCAACTATGAACAGGTAAAGACTTTTCTCATGCACATACAACTTGATTAAAGAAGAGAACTGTGGTGTAATCTATCATTACATTCTCCTAACTGGCTTATGGTTTTGGTTAAGCTGTTGCAATTTGAGTAGCCTGTAGCAACCTGGCCCAGATGAATGTTGCAAAGAACTACCTGTTGCGTGTATATCAGCTTCCCTAGTCACTTGCTCTTGGTTCTACTCCTTAAAAAATGAATATGGGGTTCATTTGCATTCTGTGGAGTTCAAGTGTTTTTTAGTCAAAATATCGGAGGGTAACTGAAGTCCTGAGCGCTGATCTGGGATTTGAAATAATTGGTTGCATTGTACTTATCAGTTCACTGGGAAGTACCATGCTCGGTCATGGACAGAGGATGAATTAAATGCAATTTATTTTCCATTTAGCTTGGGAAGAGGGGTCTATATTCAAAAGGACTGTTTTTATTGGGTTGTAGCTTTCAGAACTGTCTTTAACCCACTTCCTAGATTATTAGAAATGGATAAACAAATCGCACCTTTAACTTGGCTTTCTGCTACTTAGATGATTTGGGAATTTTTTTAAGACTTTGTGAAAGAGGATTTCTGTAATTCTTCTTTTAGTTAGTAAATGTTGATACAGATGTGTATTTCAAAGTTCTCTCTCTCTAGATTGGCTTAGCAAGAAAACAGTTTTTAATAGCAGAAAACATTCTTTATTAGCAGAAACCACTGTATGGAACATTGGGGTCCTCACTCACTGACTGGCTACTTGGAAGCAAACCTGCTAACGTTTGTCAGGCTTTGCATGTTCCTAGCACCAGTGCTGATGACTGGCTTATGAAAAGGAATGTGCCAGAGACCAACCAGGTATTCTTTTCACTTATTAAATAAGATGTATTAGAGGGAAGATAGTGTTTTACTGCAGAGGAGGTGCAGGAGCACATCTTTTGAACTTATTTTGCATTTCAGCCTTCCTCTCAAATAGTTCATAGATGTTAGGGTGGGAAGGGACCTCAGTAGATCATCGAGTCCGACCCCCTGCATAAGCAGAAAAGTGCTGGGTCTAGATGACCCCAGCTAGATACTCATCTAACCTCCTCTTGAAGACCCCTCAGGGTAGGGGAGAGCACCACCTCCCTTGGGAGCCCATTCCAGACCCTGGCCACTCTAACTGTGAAGTTCTTCCTAATGTCCAATCTAAATCTGCTCTCTGCTAGCTTGTGGCCATTATTTCTTGTAACCCCCGGGGGCGCCTTGGTGAATAAATACTCACCAATTCCCTTCTGTGCCCC
>NW_005842383.1:885230-891693 GCF_000455745.1 Alligator sinensis | reverse complement strand
CGAGCAGAGGAGGGGTATTCATCTTTGGTGATCTCTCCCTGTTTCCACTTTTTATGTGCTCCCCTTTTGTCCCTTAGGCTGCCCTGGATTTCTCTGGTCAGCCAGGGAAGCCTCCTGGCCCCTTTCCCCCTTTTGCCTTGCTCGGGGATCGTCTTGCTTTGTGCCCGAAGGATCGTTTCCTTAAGGCACAGCCACCCTTCTTGGGCTCCCATCACTTCAAAACTCCTACTCTGCAGTGCGTCCTTGACTAATTGCCCGAGTTCATTGAAATCAGCTTTCCTAAAGTCTAGCACTTTCACCCTACTAGTTACCTTACCCACCCGATGTCTTATGGTGAATTCTATTATTAGGTGATCACTGTCCCCCAGATGGCTACCGATCTGTAGGTCCCCAACCATGTCACCCCCCTTTGCCAATACCAGATCCAGTATGGCATTCCCCCTAGTGGGACCGTGTACCTCCTGTGTCAGGTGGAGGTCCTGTACACAGGTTAGAAACCTGCGTGAGCGGTGGGACTTTGCTGTCTGTGACTCCCAGCAGATGTCCGGGTAGCTTAGGTCCCCCATGACTACCGCCTCTTTAGCTTTTATGGTCTCCGAGAGTTGCCTCAGGAGCCCCGAATCCCTTTCTTCCCCTTGGCTTAGTTCTCAAAATATTGTGAGTTTTAATTATTCAAACCGTAATTAAATACTGCTTTTTGTTATTAATGGGGCCTCCTTATGTTTTTGTCAGGATGTAAGTCCTTCCAAAGCCTGTTATTTTGAGCAAGACTGGGGAAACCTGAAAGATCTGGAAAACTGGCTCCTTCAGAATCAGCAAAGAGAATATTCTGAGAGGACAGATTCCCATAGAAACAAGAGTTCCACCACCTCCACTTTCATTGAAAAGAGCGCAGACCCGGAGTCCCAGGAGCAAGATGAGATGGATCTTTCTGACTGGTTGCTTACTCCTCCTCCTGATCAAGAAAAAAATAGTGCTTCAGATGAGAAATTGAAATATGAATTCAGGCCTTTTAGGGAGGAATTTAACATAATTGATTGGCTCTCCAAACCTGAGTCCTGTGCTAATTGCTGTATTAGCCAGGCCAAGGGTGTAGAGATTGAAAATCTTGGGAATCTTAAGTGCCTGAATGAACACCTAGATGTGAAGAAGTCTCCCACTGTGTCAAACAATGCTTGGCTCCTTCAGCACCCACAGACACCACTTAAAGTGGAAGATGTGTGCAAAGCTAATGAGCTATGTAACAGCTTTTCAGAGTGTGTGTGTGATGAAAACTGTGAAAAAGAGGCTCTCTGCAAGTGGCTTCTGAAAAAAGAAGGAAAAGATAAAAATGGTGTTTCAGTAGGCCAGACGCCTCTACTGAACCCTGAGCCTGAAAAACTAAACCCTGCTGTCAACATCTGGCTTTCCCCTTCTAGGCAGTTTGTTGAAGAATCAGCAGCTACTGCAGATAATTTAGAGAAAGTTGTCAGACCCCTGAAAGCATTGCTTGAAAGTCCTTTGACGGGTTGGCTAGCTAAATCAGAGCACAAAGCAGCAAGCACAGAAGAAAAGGCAAGTAAGGAGAAAGCAGATGTTAGCTTCAAGAGTCCTTTTCTAGACCTCCTGGCCCCATTCCACCTTCCTTTGAATGTAAACAGTTGGGTGATGAATTCCAAGAATACAGAAAATGCCAATCAGACTCTATTGGAAGACAAATGGTTGCTACGCAAAAAAGCACAAGTAAGTGCAGTCATAAATGTTTGTTCCTTTATATGTATTGCATCAGCATGTATTCACTGTCTTTCCTATGTTTACACCAAAGCTGTGGTAGTCATTTATTTCAAGGACACTCAGTTTAGGTATCCTCAGTTCCCAGTCACTAACTGGGTGGATTCTAGTAGGGTTTTTTTAGTTACCCAAGTAGCTGAGGCCAGCAGTTTATAAAGCAGCTCTCAGTGCTGAAGTCTAATTAACTAAAGTCAGGTATCCTGTTAAAATTATTAGATGTAATTTTCTTTTGTGACCCCTTTCAGAATTTGCAGATGCTTTACTTTTTAGTGACTTTTGGACATAATTATTGAGTACAGTCTTATTTTCAGGACTTTGGCCTTCCTACTGTTTGTGACCTTTTTGCCTGCATGAAACTTAATGGAGAAACAGAAAAGTGGCTGTACCAGACTCCTTTACAGGTGGGATTAATTAAATTAAAAAAAAAAAAGAAGTCATCTAATGATGCTGTCTTGAACAACTGTGTTTTTGAATCTTTTAAATTATCTAATACTCAGTGTTAAAATCAACAAGCAATTCACTTTCTCAATAGCTTTTAATTGCTCAGGCCTCCTGAGAGTATTCCGTTTATTTCCCACTCTCATCTATTTTTATGCATTTCTGCCATTTATACTTTTCAGTAAATTAGTATTTAATATTGAATGGTTGTATGAAAATTGTGATAACTTGTTAAAATGTGGGATTAAATTTCATGTGTATATTTCATTCTGGGTCTTGATTAACTAGTTAAAGCAAGTTTGGCCTTGGCAAATGAACACTATGTTCTTTTTAGCATTGGGGAAAGTCACATTATTGCAGATGGAGACACAAACCAACCACACAAAGGAACTCCATCCAAGAAATACTGAATCTGTTTTAGAGAGATTCTGTTTATATAAACTCTTAAAGTATTGCTTTCTGTTTATCAGAAAAAGTAACTGTATTTTGAATTCTCTAGATGTGAAGACACAAGATTGTCACATCTCATTCTGCTGATCACCACCTTCATGCCCAGTGACTGCAGCCAGCTGAATTTGTCATGTTTGCCTCTGACTAATCTGCTTTATTTTTCTTCCAAACTGAACTAAAGGAAAAACCATTCATATATTAACTGAATTAAGGTGCAGAAATGCCTTTGTGTTATACTGACTGATTCCCAAGCACAGGTCCAGTGTATATAAGCACACCAACACAATAGATGTTGGGAGTTTGTATCTTTTGTGAGCCTGTGTGAATCATTATGGGTTGGTACTTGAAGTATGCTGAAGCCAGCAGTTATGAAATGAATGTCATGGTGCTTTTAAATCGCCATCTGGTGTTTAGACTGTACTACAGGATTGCAGTTTTTTAACCCAAAGGTTTGCCCTTGTCTGTCATAAGATGCACCCCAGCCTTTACTAGCCCTTAGCTGTGTCTGTCAGCAAATTCTAGCCTTCAAAGGTTTTATTTGCATCCTATTTTTTTAATAATGCAAGCTCAAAGCCATTGTGATTTTTGAAATTTTGAAAACTTACAGTGCTAGTCCTTTAGAGTGATTTAGTAAAAATGAACTTACCCTCCTGACAGGTTTTTCCCTTAAACAAGTTTTTTAGGTGTCTAGAACAGGTGTAAGATTTGGCTCTTTTCCTTTTCAAATTAATGTCAAACTGAAAGGTTTTCGGTGCTGTTAATCCTGATGCATCGGAAGACCAAGAGCCAACATTTAAAAAGGTAACAGTTGAAATTTTACTGAAAAAAATTGAATAACTTCAGTTTTTAGACTAATTAATGACTTACTGGTCTATCGAAACAACTGCTATCATTCTGTTTAGCTAGAAAACACTATACTGATAATCTGTTCAGAGTGTTTCAAATATTTAAGGTGCCTGTTCCTTTAGTATCTAACTGCAGAGAAGCAAGGTCAGATTAATTTTGTTCACTGTAAGAGTGACTGAACATGAAATATCTCCTTTTAGCATCCAACATATTTATCCTTTAGCAACCTTGCTATTTTGAATTTAAATTACCTCTGCATTTAGGATTTTAAGCCATTAGTGTGTTAAGCGCAAACATGGAGTGTGTTGGCTACCTTTGTGAGAAAAAATCAGCAGAGCTATTTAATTTCTTTTATTCACAAACTTTGAGGGATTTTGCAAAATATTTTTTCTTAAAGCTTGCCTGGAATACAAATGGAAAGATTGGGTATTGCTATAGTGTGAGAGCATTCCTGTTGACAATCAGTGTTTTAGTAGCTTGTTAGTTAAATGTTAGAAAAAAAATCTTAAACCTTTGCACACTGAAGTTATAGTTTCACTTTGGGAGAATGTGCACATTGACAATATAAACCTTATGAGCTTAAGCTTAGTGGACCACTTAAAAACTTGTCTTCTAACACCTTGAGCCTTTTACTGAAAGTAGAATGATGATGAATTTGTGAAATTCAGTTTTTTTTCCTGAACACATCTTGCTGCATGGAAACACTAACACCAGGGACAGCCTATTTGATTGACAGATGAACTTAAAGAAAAGATGAGGGGAGTGCCCAACTCACTTTTTATAGCTTTGCAAGTCAGCATGTGTTCATTTAGTCAGTACATTGTGAGCCATGAAATTTTCCAAATATATATTCATTTATTTTTCTCAACTGACTCCAGTTTAGTTATGCTAATGAATATTTATGTAAAACATTGATGAGTCTTTTCCATTAAAACAACATTGCAGTCAAAGTTTGCATGGTGTGTGTGTTGGGGGGGTGGGGAATGGGAACAGAACGGGACAAATGTGACACACATTGTTTCAGAATACCCTCAAATAGTTTTAACATAATAATGCCAGTTGAGCCCTAGCTGTTACTTACTTACCAGGCTGTGTTTCAATTAACCTCTAATCATGACCTCTACACTTGCTACCAGTGGCCCAAGAAGCAGCAGTATGGCAAACATACCCTCCCTGAAACTTCACAATGGACACTTAAGTTTACTGTTAGTCTTGAAAAAGGTTAAACTATAATTGTTCAGTAAGATGCACACATTCAATGATGCTTGAAATTGGTCTCTTGTACATGCTATGCAAAATAAGTTGCACAGTGCAACTGCCTCAGTTTTCTTACCATTTAAATATTTCTTAAGTTCTAAGACCAACATCTCCTCTCCCCTCATTCCTCCATTGGTGTTCTTCCCTAGAAGACATCATGCAATCAGAAGTGAAACTTTTTCAGTTTCAAGTGACATTTCTGACTAGGTTTCCCTCTTTCTCCAGTGAATTTTCCATTCTTTCAAACCTTTCCTTGTCTGCAAATAAGCTGAGGTAGAACTAGTTTTATCCAGCTACCAGGGTACATTGCCACTAGTACAAGACATCTTCCATTGTCAGACAGTGGGACCAAAGGAGGAAGCAGGTAAATAACTCTCCCAGCCCTTGCATTTTGGTAGCTGCGGTGGTAGGGGCACAATTTAGGACTAGTCTACACTTTAAACAGCTTCCTAGATTACTGCATTGTTGCCTCACACCCAAGATGCTTGTTTTCTTGGTGTTACTCCTTAAATCAAATCCTTGAACAAAGTAAGCTAAACTGCCCAAAGGATGCTTTGCTGGTACAATTTATGTACGTTTTAAGATGACATAGTCCCATACAGTTCTCAGAGATCAGCCTTATGTTGTTTAAATTCTATTAGAAAGCTTAGATCAATTGATATAAGGTCCCTTTCCCTGCTTGTTTGCAAGCTTTTCTCCTTTGATTTTTTTTTTTTAAAGCCTGTCAGTACATTTCAGAGGCTGATCTCCCTGCCTTTAGCAGCTGAGGAACCAAATAGGCATTCTCAGCTACTCAAAACTGATGCTGGTGAGTAAGTTATAAAAGACCCATTTTTTTCATAGTATTTGAGGAAGTAGGCTACTGACCGCAAGAGACTTATGCCTCTGACCTAGTTGTTTCCAAGATGAAACTCTGCCCATACCTCCTTAAGACCCACTGAGGACCTCAGAACAGTCCCTAGGAAAAAGGAACTTATAGGAACCCTTGTTTACAATAGGAATGCAACTGCTGCTTTATATAGTACTTAGTCACCATTTGTTAGTCAGGAAAAGTCCCCACTGACCTTTAAGTTGGAAAGGCCTATAGGTGAGAACTGCCTTTTGTGTGGTGGTTATAAGTTAAATGGTTTCTGGTGATGGCTATACAAGTCATTCCACCACAACAGAAGCCTTCTGGTATTCTGCTTACTAAACTACCCAGAGGTTTAGTGGTAAAAGAGTCATTGTACTTGTACAAACCTTATCAAAGCTTTTCTCCAGACAGAATTTGTTTTGTGATGCAAGCTGCTTAGCAGAGGCTGGATTTTCTCCTAGGAACTACTATGTACCTAGGCCATGGGGAAGCCTGGCTGCCAATTACAACTGTCTAGTAGCTGGGCATAGTGACCCCTTCTCACACATGCACCCCTGAGGCTTGGGGAGGCAACTCTCCAACAAAGAATTACAGGCAACCCTTGCTTAGTGCTCTTCATTGGTTCCTGAAAAAAACAGCCATTAAGCAAAACCAGAAGTTTTTGACAACCCAAGATGGCAGCTGTGCGTGTTCTAACAAAACTTGCTGAGCACTAAGTGTAATCGGGTATCAATTTAAAATGAACGTTATAGTGGTAAGTGGAGGTTGCCTGTAAGAGGCTGGAGATTCCAGTCACTATCTGATGAAAGGTACTTTTTCAACTCTCCCCTCTGATAAATATGGTTGAGG
>NW_005842383.1:865689-885199 GCF_000455745.1 Alligator sinensis | reverse complement strand
CCTGCTGAAATGGAAGAGCAAAAGCTGTCTACCCTTTGCCTGCTCCTTTCAGGATCTACAGAGGCAGACTGAAAACTTCAGTACAAGCTTTTTATAACCACAAACATGAAGACTTTGTTGAGTTCTTCAGGGATAGCTGCTCTAAATGTGGTTCGCAGTGTCCAGAGCTAGCTGCTTGCATTCAGCTGAGACACAGAAAAAACAAAAAACATCACTTTGCCAAAATTAACCAACTCTGCCCTGCTCTCCCTCCTCTTCCACAAGGGCACCTGGCCTCTAGTTCTCCATATCCCTTTTCCTGCCCTTTGACTCCACACCTCTTTCCTTGCATTTGCAGTTCAAACATGCCTTGATTACCCACAGCTGTTCCTCCACTTAATCCTTCAAACTCTGGAACAGTTTAGAACTAGTCTTATTCCTCTACTTTGGTTCCCATATCCACTGAACTCATTCTCTAAATTCTCAGCTGTTTTTTTGCCAAGTGTTGTAGTCTAGTCAAACCCTTGACTTCCCTACTACTTTCACTATTATCCCAATTTTTTTCTGCAAGTCAAAAAAGAATTGTTAGTTTCCATCTCTGGTTACCCCACTTCTAGCATCTCTTCCATTTTTTAAAGGGTTCTTACTGAGTCAGTCTCCTGTTCTACCAGAAATAGATAGGAACTAAAATAGGTAGGTCACATACTTTCAAGTACCACTTCATAGGGATGACTCAAAAATCTTTTTTTGTACTCTACTAGTTTCCCTCCAACCAATGGAGGGCAGTTTAAAAGATACATGTCTCTGTCCAGGCATCTCAAGTTCATAAAGGATGTTATCCTCTCAACAGGAGGGCAGATAGTTTATGAAAATTCCTCCCAGAGCCTGTGATTTGGAAATATTTAGGAATCCCTGCTTAAAGATAGCTGGAGAGAGTTAATGCGAGTATTAGGTCCCTATCTTTCAAAGCTGATGGCACAAATTCTCAAAGACTAAGCTCAATTAACTTGGTTTAACTATCTTGAGTCCTGACAACCCTTTCCCATGCTTTCTTCTTGCCTTCTGGGAGCTTCACATTTCTCTTCAGAGCCAAGCTCCAGCTGTGGAGAAGCTGCAACAAGAGCTCTCTCTCTAATGCCTGAGGGTTTTGTCATTTAATTTTTTTCCTGCCTGTCTATATGAAAACAACTTTATATCAAAATGTGGGAGGCTTTTCCTAAAGCTGTAGAATTGCTAAAGCTTGATCCTGAAGTGATAAAAAAGTGGTCCAATTAGCAAGTAGCTGTTCTCTTACCTTAGATTTAAGGTTGAATACAACAAAACCACTGACCTTCATCCACTGACACAAGCCTACTACAGATGGTAGAATGTAGGAAAAGACATTGAGGTTGTTGCAGAATAGATACCATTACTTTGTTTTGTATCAAATATTAATCTTGCCTTTGGCATGCTGATGAACCTGAGCACATTTAGGCTAGTTTTGTACCTACTAAATTTTATTTGTCCTGCAAATGAGAAGAGAGGGCATGTCCTTCAGTTTCTTGTATTAGAAATTTGGTTTTACTTGCCTTTTTGGTAGGAAGGTTCCAGCTAGCTAGTCATGCAGCCCAAATTAACTGAGAAAGGAACTGATTTGATTGATACTCTAATAACTCTTTGTTTAAATCCATCTAACCTGTAATCCTTCTATATACCTGGAAGAGCACAGATGATTCACAGCCCTTTCTACTTTACTTGAGAGTTCCCAGATCCTCCTGGTGAAAAATTAAGTCTTCCACCAAAACAGGAAGATAAAAGCAACATTGCCATTTCTATGGGGAAAAAACTCCAAACAGTTCAAGGCTCTTTTACAAAGTCTCAAAAGCCCTGAAAAAAGTGACTGTAAAAGGATTTTTTAAAATGTATCAAGGACCTGATGGTGATAGGAAATACCTCCTCCACCTTCAAGGCAGGTAAACCCACTTTCCAGTTCACTGTTGGATGTACTGGGCAAGACACCGCTTTAACCCACAAATAGGACACAGATTCTATGGTGATATGCCCCTACACTGGCAGGAGATGCTATTTTTCTACATTGTATTACATAAAAGTCCAGATGCTGGAGTAGAAGAAAACAATCAGAAAGTTGCTGTAGCAGTTACTCTTCCTCTTTACTTAACAAGATGGGGAGACCAAGCTTACTTCATTGATTCCAATGGCAGATATATACTGAACTCAATTAGACACTTGCATTAAGCACCTGCTAGCAACTAGAGTCCTATTATTTGAGAATTTGCAGATTAATTAGGTTCAAATATGAAGGCTTAGTAGATATAAAGGGTATAAATAGCTGCTCCCAGACATTTTTGCTCTTGAGAAAAGCAAAGGTTTCTCAGAGAAGGAAAAAAGACTGCTACAAAAAGCTGTACAACTATGCCAAGGAAGGAAAGTAAGGTAAATTCCTCTTCTTGGGCAGGAGTTGCTTTCTACTTTAACTGATTCCAACTCCCTGGGACCTGAACTGGCTGAAGAAATTATTTTTCAAGAGAAAGAAAGTAGTTCTGTGATTTGCTGAATAAATAGGTGTAAACCCTTTAAGTTTGCTTGCCTGTTGCAAGCAGCACAGAGACTGCTCAATAGCTTACAGCAGTGGTTTTCAGCCTTTTTTATCTGCAGACCTCTTTGGAAACTTCAAATGGAGGTGTGGACCTCTTTGAATTTTAAGTGAGTATTCACATACTTTTGATTAATCATAATTATCTTTCACAGACCCCTCAGAAACAATCTGCGGACCCCCAAGGGTCTGTGGACCACAGGTTGAAAGCCACTGGCTTACAGAACCTGGTTATAAAACAAGGTGTGAGCTATTACACAACACAACCACCCAAATCCATTCTTTATACTGCTCTAATCATCCAGGACTACTGTATGGCATGAACTGTCTTAACTTGAACTCTGAATAAACTGTATCCCCAGGTGGGTGTGAACTAGGCAGTAACTACTTTTACACGGTTCAGGTGAGGCTTTATAGCTATTATACAGAACAGTGGTTCTCAACCTTTTTTGTACCAGGACCCAGTCGTAAACATCAATGGCCACTCCCAACCTGCTACCCCTGCCCCCAAGTCCTAACCCGCAGTGTGTGGGACAGCAGGGGTTTGCAGGGGGCCCAGCTTGCAAGGGGAAAAACCATGACTTCCTACCTTTTTCTCCTCTAAAGGAGAATCTGTTTTTAAAGTTTAAAGTCTGTGACCCCTCCATAGTCCTGTGACCCACGGGAAAACAGAACCTTGTGGAAAACCAAACCTTTGGCTGCTGCGAAAATGGAATGTAACAGGGCTGTTGCCTGCCAGGAATCCCTCACAGGGACTGCTCCTTCTAAGAAGCTCTCTTGTTAGCAACCAGCTGTCCCTGCTATCACTACTCAGATCTCCAACACTATGCCAGAACGTTATTGTGCTAAAGGGAAGCTCTGCTGAGTGAAACATTAGCTGTAAACAAAGCTTAAAAAAAAAGCAAGGGAAGGTCTGAGGACCTATCAATCAATCAATATCCAGAATCTTTACTGTGATTCCTAAATTCCCTGAATTAGTATCTTGTGCAATGTAATATACTAGGGCACATTCAACAAAAGACCATTTACGTAAAATGATGGCTACAGGCATTCCTATGCTTTTGCTGCTAACAGTACAGTTAAGTAACATCTGAGGAACATACGCTCTCCTGCTGTGGTTCCATCTACCCAAGACTCAAGTTTTACTTCCACTTTGAAGAGCAGGATTAATTCCACAGATTATTTTTTGGAACATCTTTTGAATAACACCAATATATATTAGAATTAAATCAGATCTATTCTACTCAGAGACCAGAGTGAAGACAATTCAGGGAGAAATGGTTATTTACTGTGAATGAAGGTGCAGATTTTTTACCCCCACAAAGCTTAATTTAATCCGTACAAAAAGAATGTGGCACCAAGATAAACCAATGGTAAAATACAGTCTTCTGGACCAGGCACTCATTTTGCTTTGTCTCCATATTTGCTGTCTAAACCAATTCTAAGACTTTGAAGCATCTGAGTGCTATAGGAATCCAAGGCTAAAGCTATTCCAAAACAAAGATAAAATGCCATAACACCCCAAAACCCAACAGCAATACATGATTCAATACTTGCTCTGACAAAAGTGAGGTAACAGGACACAGCTAACCACTACTACTTTCATTTCACTATTTATTGGACACCATGAGATAATTAGCTCATGGCTTTTCTCTTTTGTGAATTTCTATACCATGTCCCATGACATTGTTCTTTCAAAACAAAACTATTTTATAACCAAAAGAAAGCTACTGAATTCTATTTATTTCCCTTATTGGGGTAAGAAAGATCAAAGACTAGAAAAAGAACTTAATTAGCATCACTCTTCAATAAACTACCTAATATAACTTTTTTACTGCTTAATCTGTGCTGTAAGAGCCTTTTACTGCTTAATCTTTGCTGTAATCTGTAAGAACCTCATCTACAGTCTGCCACTACTGACTAGGGTTCCAATTTGTTCCATCTGAAGTGACATTGGCTACAGTACCATTTTGCTTCTGTTGAAAGGACTGCAGTGTTTTGCTCTAGGTGCACATTTTATTAGCCATGAAGCAGTGCTATCATAGTACACATAACTGAACAAATCTGGTGGCACAGCATTGATAATTACATGACCCATGTTAGGGAAGCAGACCTAGTTCAGGCCCATATGACAAAGATGTGGAGCCAAGTAACCATGTCTTCAGAAGGAGGTTAATGGCCACATTGCTCACTTTGCTGGTCCTCCAGGTACTACTGCTTCCAGCAGTCTGCTGGCTGAAAAAGAAGTGCCAGTCCCAGTAAAAGGTGTCAAACTCTCTCACAGTACAACAGCTGCCATTCAGCTTCACACACATTGTAGATAAAATATGAAGGAACAACAGACTGATTTTTTTGCAATCAATTTGATTGGTGAACTACATAAGCATTTCCTATCTCCAGTCCTCATAATTCTGCTCAGAGGGACTGTCGTGCTACTGAGCCCTTCATGTGCTCCCAGTTGTTATAGAGAGCATAGAGACCAGTAAGCAGCAAGCCTGCAATGCCTCCTCGTGCTATTCCACGCACCCCACCTGAAAGAGAAATAAAAGACGACTGTATTTATTAATCTATATAAACAGAAACATTTAGACAGAGCAATCAGACAGGATCATTTAATCAGAAAGAATCTCAAATACAGCACATTCAGCATAAATAGATTTTATAACATTTGATCTCATTTATAAAACACTCTCCTACACAGAGCCCTTGTGATATAATGCATCATTCCTGAGTCTAATTTTAATAGCAGAACAGGGCATGCAATATTATCAACTTTAGCACTTTTTACATTAAATACTATTGCAGGTTTTAAGCTCTTCATAAATGAACTTTTCCTTATTTACTCTGTCTTCATGACTACAGGTATATATATGCAGACAAGTTCTTTGCTACTTTAAAATTAATTGCATGTTATTCTCCACCCCAGATCCTAATCCTGTTCATCAAATGATATCTAGGTTGGGGGAGAGACAAGCAAACAACAAAAAAGCAACTGAAGCAGATGTGATCTTATGCAAGATAGCTTAATTAAAGTCATGGAGCAGCTCTACAGAAATAATACAACTGAAACAGAGTTGTTTCTAGGGTTTAGGAGTTTCAGCACTTCTTAAAACAAACTGGAAGAACAGATCAGTCATCAAGGATTTCTGAGGATAGTCACTGAATTATTTTCCTTAGTCTCACGTACTCGGGAGATTAAAGAAAAAACAAGGACAGAAACAATTATTCTGTGCCACAAAATACCAAAATACATAATAAAAACTATTATAAATAAACTCCTACTGCCCATGAAGGTAAAATAAAATGAAAGCTTGGTTGCCGTTAAGGGTCATAATGAAAATACGTTTAGGATCCACAGCATAAGTTCTTTCTCCTGGTTAGCATTTTCCTTTATTAGAATACACCTCTCATCCAGCTACCGGGGGGAGTGATTTTAACGGCAACATGCAGACTTTGGCCGCTTCCAATATTTAAAACTGAAAAGCTTCCTGGTACAGTTCCCAGAACATGCTATGCACACAGTGGTACTGGGGACCAGGACCCTAACCAGGCAGAAATATAGGTATTGAATATTTCAGCATTAACCAGAGTCAAATTAACTATTTATATAAAATTGTTCATCAAGAAATTACATCTACAACTTGATATAACCTGCCTGCAAGACTGGCACTTAGCAGAATTATGAAAAACATTTAATCTTAAATTCCTTAGACTAATAGAAAAAGAACATGTCCTAGTACTTTGTATTTTTGACCTATGACTAACTAAATTAGTCTCTCTCTCTAATCCATTCAAGTTTTTAATGGAGCAAAAACTGTTAATGTCAACTAGAGTGAGAGAGCGTTAGTTGACAAGTAAGATTAAGCAAAATCTCACTGGACTGGAGCTAAGTCTTAAACATATTTACAATTGTCTAGGCCTGTAATAAAATTGGGGAAACAGCAGAGGAGATAATTATGTAATATTATTTCTAGCTCTACTTCCTATGTTTTTGCTAGCTGTGGTGATTTAGTTAGGAGACCTCAGTTCTTAGGATGGAGGGCAAAAGTCAGTATCATAAAAAGCAAACACCGAAGATAGACTTCCGAAGAGGTGGCTTGATCCTTAAACCATGTTGAGCACCACGCACATCTTACTACAGGCTGCTGAGGCCAAGTAGTACTGAAAGTCAGTCTTGGGTACCTAAAACAGGATTAGGAGCCCAATTTTGGGGTCTTATTTTTTAAATTTTGCCTTGGGTACCTAACTCAAGAGCAGCTTTTCCACAGGAAGAGCTACCACCTGGTTACATGTAAACAACCACCAGCAACTGCAACTGGTAGGCCACAGGTGAGGAGTTGAAAGGACACTTGTGCAAAAAATATAAATACTTGTGGGAGAAGGCTAATGGTGAAATCCCACCTCTACACTTAACTCTAGCTTGAGCTGATGCTAAAGTTGACCAGAAAGAATATCCAAGGGAAAGCTTTAACCAGACTGTGATAAAGTGGATTACAGGGACTTTTAGGACTTGAAATTCACAGAATGCAAATGGAGACAAGCCAAATCACACCTCTTCCCTATACTATATTCTTCTCCAATTTGTCTAGGCCAATTGCAAATGCAAGGAAGCTCTTCTATTTGTATAACTTCAGAAACTCCCTTTCTTGCACTGAGACTCTTTCCATGTTCAGCAAGTTATGTATAGGTCTAGACACATGACTCGCTGTGTTTGTATTGTTTAGAATACCTATTCGCCATAGTGGGCCACAGTTGCAGCTCTCAATGTGTTGTGGGCCTCACCCATGCAACTTATTTCCTGTGTATCTATTTTAAACAATGTTTTAACAGGATGTCACATGGGCTGCAGCAGTGTGCTGATTAGGCTGCATGTGGCCTGTGGGGCATGGGTTGAGAACCACTAGCTTAGAACCTGAGAGATGGAATTTAAAATTTTTCCTGTGGGTAAAAACTGCCCTCCCCTGCTTTTGGGTAAGCTGCCTAGCACAGCGCTGGAGGTATCTGTCAGTTAACAGTTGGTTTCTGAAACAGCTGAGCTGCTGGGCAGGAAGTGTGAAACATTCTGATGTAAAGACCCTGATTACAAAAAAGCCCCACCCTGACCCCCAGCTGTGTCAACTAAGAGATAGGCTAAATTCCAACTCTGCCCTTGCAGCTGCTTCTGCTAATCCCTGATAGCAAGTCTACCACCACAAAATCTACAAGACATGCAGTGGGGCTGCTATCTCCATTGGACATGTGCTGAGGGGCTAAAAAGAGGAAGAAGAATAATAAAAAATAGGTAGCTCAAGCTGATGGTAGCCAATGTTCTGTAAGGGTCAGCCAAGCTAGCTGAGAGAGAGATGCGCGTTATCCTAAGTTGCCTCAAAGTATTTGTTTAGTTTTAGCTAACATATGGCTTGTCCTGTCTATTAACTACATCAATTAACATGCCTTTCATTTCTACCCCAGGTCTCTTAAAAGTACACAGTACAGTGAAACTCAGCATCCAAACCATGTTGCCAGACCACTTCTATTCACTACCTGCTCTCAAAATTAGAGCTGAACAATATGGCAGGTGGAATTGTGTGCTGCATATACAAATTGGAAGGGCAAAATTTTAGGCCAGGATCCTGCTTGCATCAACAGGAGGTATAGAGATTGATTAATTGATTGATATGTAAGGGAGACTGTGCAGGGAGATTAATCAATCTTTACTCCTTTAAAAAGTTTAAATAAAAAGGAAAAAAAAAACCTGAATCAAAGATGTGAAGACAAAACTGGCATGAACAGCCTATTAATGATCTATTGGTTGTCACTATATACACCAAATGCAACAAGATGGCTAGATTTTATGTAATTAGCTCTTTGTGGCCTCTGCCATCTGCCTTTCAAGTATTTAAAATGAGAAATATTTGCTTTCTTTGCAAGCTGTAGAAGAAACAGTTTGAATGGTTCTATGTCATTTGCCTTGATGCACTGAACCATGTCCTCTGGTTTAAAAAGCCCACTTTTTCAGGCATGGTAAGCTTTTGGTCTGCTCACTGAATTTAAAAATGGAGCTATAGTTAATCAATGCCTCCAAACAACCAGTCCCAAAGGGCTAATTTATTTATCAATTACGTATCTGCAGAGGATAGTGCAAGGGAACTGTTCTGAAAGTTTCCTGCTGCCCTACAGGAGATTTTTTTTTAGAAAGTTTCCCTAGCGTTGATTAGCCTCATGGGTGTGGAAATTATCTGAGGGAAACCAAAACTGTTTCTTTAGAATCTATTTCTCTCTTGTTCAGTTTCATTTTCAAACAGCTGCAAAAGACACTAGAACAGTGACAATATAGAGCTTGATGCCAGGAAACTTCTTCTGGTTAGTGGCTGTGGTGGGGAAGAGACTGAGCCATCAGTTGGAGAGATTCAAGTTCAAGAAATTCAAAAGTTGAGAAGAGACTGTTACTCATGTTCCAAGTATTAACTAGTGCAGTCTATGGTCCTGAGTCTGAAGACCATTCCTTGTGCTCACAGCAGCTAAATTACAGGCAGAACTGTGGTCGCTGTCCCTGCTTATATTTGGGGTAATACAATAGACATCTTGGATTTCACTACAGCTGCTTGAGTGAGCACTGAACCTTCACTGGCTTCTAATAAATTAGGGGTAACTGAGCTGCCCATGAGCAGTACAGAAGCTGCCCCAAAATGAGCCATGCACCATCCCTCCACCTTATGATGGAAAAATCATGTCTTACTGGCAATTGTTTTCCATATCATAACCAGCCTGGATTTGTCCTCAAGACCCAGACCAATGCTTGCGTCGCATACATGGAATAAATCCACAGGATGAGGGATCATTAAGAATAATAGTCTGTCCACTGATTGTACTAAACTGCTCATACAACTGACTATACAAACTTCATGTCTAAGTGACTACTAAGATGCTGATTTTATGAATAAAGTGGATCATAGGAAAGTAGGACTGGAAGGATCATCATGAAGTCATCTAGTTCATCCCTCTGCCCAGGACAGGATCATCTCTGACTAAAACCATCCCAGTCAAGTGTCTGTCTAACCTGCTTTTATGGAATTGCCATCCCTGGAAATGTTCTACTTCTCTAGGTAACCTGTTCCAATGAATGCTTAACCACCCTCGTAGTCAGAAAGTTCCTCTTAATCTGACTTTATACTTTCCCTGCTGCAGTTTGAGGCCATTGCTCTTAGTTCTGTTCCCTATGGCCACACAGAAAAACCCATCCTAATCCACTTTATATTTGCCCTTCAGGTATTTGAAGATGTAGCAAACCCTGCTTCACTCCAGACTAAATAACCATAGCTGTTTCAGCCTTTCCTCCCAAGTCTCATCTCCAAGGCCTCTAATCAGTTTTGGCACTCTGCTGGACTCTTTCCAATCTGTACACATCCTTTCTGAGGTCAGGGGCCCAAAAATGGACACAGTGCTCTAGGTGAGGCATCACTTGTACTGAATAGAGTGGCAGAATCATTTTCCTTGATTTGCAAGTGACATTCCTGTTAATTCTACCCAGTCTGCTGTTGCAATTATTTCCCAGTTTGTGTGTGCAACTCTCCCATCTCAAATACTTGTCCTTCATTGATTTCATCTGGTTGATTTCAGCCATTTCTCCAGTTTATCCAGGTCATCCTGGAATTTAGCCCTACTCTCCAGAGTGCCTAGTATTTAACCCAACTCCGTGTCATCTGCAAATTTGCTAAGTGTGTATTCAATTGCATCATCCAAATCATTAATGGAAACGTTAAACCATACCGGACCCAAGACAGACCCTTGGGAACCCCACTTCATACCTCCTTCAAACTAGACATTACTACTTATTGAGCATAACAATCCAACCACTTATATATCCACTTGACTGTACTTTTATCTATTCTGCATTTCATTGTCTTATTACAGAGAATGGTATGGGAGACGGTGTCAAAAGTCTTGCTAAAATCAAGGTACATACATCCACTGCTGTCCCCTCATCCACAGAACCTGTCACCTTGTCAGAGAAGGAAATCAATTTGGTCAGGTATGACATATTCTTGATGAATCCAGGCTGGTGTTTTCTGATAACCTCTTCTAGCTTCTTTGCTACAGAATCCTTGAGGATACTTAGAAAGCTCATGAAGCAGGTCAAGGTCAAGCTGACTGCTCTGTAATTCCCTATATCTTCCTTTTTCCCTTTCTTAAAAATAGCTCTATATTTGCTCCTTTCCAAACATCTGGGACCTCACCCAGATGATTTCCATGAGTTTGCAAAAAGGGTAGCCCATGGCTCTGAAATTATTTCAATAAACTCCTTTGGTAACCTAGGGTATATCCCATCTAGCTCTGCAGATTTGAAAGTGTCCTCTATATTTAGATCATACTGGCTTACCATGTTTCTAAAGTGGTCTGAAGGGATTCTTATTTACAGGTAGGAAGCAAAATCTTCTGCTTGTCTTCAGATTAAATATAATTTATTGTAAATTGTCCCAGAGGTTATAAAGGACTACAAGGAGAAATACCAAGGAATTTAAAACCTATTTCCTACCATATCTTTATACACACAAACCCCCAACATTTTGATGAACAAAGCAGGAAACCATGAAAAGAAAGAGTCTGGCCTTAGTTCAAAGGGCCTCGTTGGCAAGCAGAGATAGACAAGTGATGACTTCCTTTTTTCCTGAACTTCTACCCATTGTACCTACACCAAATGAGTTTCTAGATCGACCAGGTCAGACTTTATCACTTGCAATAAAGCAATAAGTTCTGTTAATAAACTTAAGATTTGTTGACTTTTAGGGCTGTGCCTAAGAGTCCTAAAGTGATGACCAATCCCTTTTGGCTACTCCTAGCAGATATGCCACTGCTGGCCAGATGCACACTCTCACCATAAGACAGCTTGGTTGAAAAGTTAATGATTTTTCTGAAGGAAAATGATTTTGAAAAGTCCATGTGGCTCTGGACTAAAGCATTAGTTTGACTCTAAAGATACATGTATCATAATATTCATTATGAACCAACAGCAAGTCTGTTGTTTGCTCTGCCCACATGTAACTGGGGAAATACGTAATATATGTCTTATTAAATGGGAGAATTTCACTGTTAAATGTATAGCTATCTCAATTCCTTTTTAGTGATGCCTTTCCCCTTCAACATAAGAGGCTCTAATTTTTCCTTTCAGAAATGTGTATTTAGAGCTGGCTTTATCTTTCAGTTGTGAACAACTCATGACAACCAAAAGTCCCTCTCAGCACTAACACTTGCTAACTTGGAAGGGGCAAAACTGTGAGTGGGGGGTTGCTGCTCGTCTTCTAGGATTATAAAGCAGTTACCAGGACAGCTTCTATCAAGGAAGGAGAGGGGAAATTAAGGACATAAGCACACAAACAAGTTACTCAGAGGGGTTTACAGAATGTCAGAGGCTCTACTGTAACTGCTTATTTGTGCTCCTTTATCCTGTGGTAAATGATACATAATGTGTAGTAGCTTAATCCTCTCCCACTGATGGGCAAGCTACCACAAGTTAGCCAGAGGCTTGTGAGCAGTTAATCCAGAGCGTCTGATATACTGTCAGTGCCTGCCCTCTTTTACTCTGTGGCAACTTGGTGAGGACATGGACAGGCAAACAATTCTGTCATTGAATAGTCCATGCTTCTGGATGGCCCATAGCACTCTCTCAACCTGCTCCTTATACTAGTGGTAAGGAACATGCAGGGATTGTTTCTTTATCACTAGATATCCACTCAGAGAATCTAGGTAAATGGTGACCCCAAACATGTGCTCTATGAAGCTGCAAGGGTAGCACCACAAATTAATAGCAATTAAATAGCTACAGTTTTTTACTGAAGTCAATAAGTAATCACAGCAACTAAACCTCATGTCAAAGAACAAAGAGAAAAGCTTTAAGTCTTTTTGACCGAAGTGAACAAAGTATTTCTGAAGTTTTTTTAAACTCATTTTGCTTATCATAAATGATTCTATATGGCAGTATCTGTTTATCTAGATTTTATGGATTTTTAAATTTTTTTTTTTTTTTTACTTGGTTCATAGATCCATTCTCCTGACATCTATAGAAACACATGGCTTATTTTAAAAATACTACCAGCCATGTGCGAAGGGGAATTATCAATGATTCATCCCATTTCCAATCTTGTGTTGAATTTTCCTATTCCTCTTCCTGTTGACTGTCTTCTATTCTAATCCACCTTCACCACGCAGAAGGTAAGATTTAGTGGTCTCACACAGACCTGCTTAAACCAGTCTTAATGAACGTGTATACTTCAGGAAGCAAAATTATGCTCTCTCTGGTGGTTGAAAACGCTGCTGTAATGATTTAAGACCCTCACAAGGGCAAAATGAGATTTATGGGGAATCAGTCTTCTAAGTAGTGGCACATCTGAGAACTTCCAACAGCAGCCTATCCACAAATTATTTGTGACCAGGTTTACCCTCATAAAAAGTTTAATGAGTGCAATTTGAAAAATTCAGTCAACAGGTAGGCTTTGCAGTGCATACAAATAAATACTTCAGTCCAGAAAGACTATCACTGAGGGTTTTAGCTATAGTAGCAGCAGTTTGCTACTATAGACATGTTGTAGGGGGTTGACATCCTACACAGCCTATGGCTGAATTTGGCCAGGCCAACAGACATGGGGCTTGATGATATTTGGCCCTGGGAGAAGCTTCAATAGTAGCTGCTTTCCCTTGTAGCAGCAGGAAAAAGCTCAGTCTGCAGGTGCTCTCCCCATGCTACTGCACGGAAAACTAGCAAAGGCAACTGGGCCCTAGCCCCTGCCCTCTGACTCCATGTGGGTCAGTCTAGCTTGCAGTCTACTGGAGACATAGTGTAGGTTAGCAAAGGAATTGCTATGTCCACATGGTTGTGATACACCTCAGAAAGGTAACTGCTTTTTTCTGTACTGTGTGCATAATGCTGAAAGCTATGATTTATTTAAATGAATCTGGAATCATTATGGGGAAAATTAAGCAGGTTTGATAAGGAGGCTCTGTAGCATGAAACCTTAAGTGAAAACGGAATTAACTCCTTTCAACAGGTGTGGCTGTCATCTTTGTTCTCACTGGTAGTGTATACACACCCCCCTTTTAAATGGATATAGCCTAAAATCACCACTAAGGCGCATTAAGGGGCTGTGTCCACACATGCATGCCCTAAATGTGCTTTAAAAATGGCAATTTTAGGCTATTCCCACCTACATTTGATACCTGCGTAAAGCAAGTATCAAATTTCGACATGATTAACTAAGTCACATTAATCCACATGTAGATGCTTAATGTGCATTCACATGGTGCGCACATTACCTTGTATATAAAATGGAGTACTGAAAGACTTCTCTACGTACTATACTAACCGTATCTATGTTTTTGTCAGCTCAGCAACTTTGGACATTGGAACTCAGTAATTAAGAAAGAATCTTTTTTTCCCCTGTGTCTGCTCTGCTCGATATACATTAAAAAACAGGTTTAGTAACTCAAAATGTTGTCCACAACTGTGTAATTCAAAGAATGGGTGAATGCAGGCACTCTCCACAAAGTTATCCCTGAAAACCAACAGGGACGTTTCTATTACTGTAAATGAGGGGTGGCTAACCTGCAGCAAGTGGCACAGGCATCCTGTGTGGCATACAGTAGGTTGAAGAGGGGGCAAGCAGCACAGCGGCAGATTGGGCAAAGAGCAGAAAGCACAGCAGCAGATTGGGCAGGGGAAAGAGATCGGAATGGTGCTTGAGGAGGGTGCAGGGCTTAATTTATGGCACTCCTGCCAAAAAGGTTGGCCCCATTGGTATAGACTATGGTAGCTTACTTGCTTAGTGTTTTTTCCTAGAGGAAATATTATGCATTACATTTCCGGCCTGTTATCTTCCCAAGCACAAAGCTCAAATAACTTGGGGGAGTTAATTACACAAAAGCTAAGTTGTTATTATGTAGGTGCATAATGAGACTGCTGAGGCCATCTGGACAGTCTTCTGCTTTAAATGAGTAGTAGTGAATGGGAACATTGATTCGCAGCACCTTTCTTCAGTGTGAAAATCTGACCTTCAGAGCGCACACTATTTTGGCAGGGATAAGGACCACACAGACATGTGAAAGGAAGCTCGTTAAGGCTGAATGTTCCTTAGGTTAAGTTTGTAATGCATTTGTAGGCAAGTGATGCACAAGCAAGCTTTTACAAACGTCAAAACACTTAAGTAAAACTTTTTTTTTTTTTTTTAATTAGTGTCCACTTTCTCTAAGACTATGGTAAAAGTATGCACAGACATTTTAACAGGACTCTTTTAGTGAAGACCCTATCTTTCCTACAAGTGCTAGCACATTTGCGTCTGCAGAAAACTATTCTATTCTCCAGTAAACTAGCTATGATACATTTTCAGTTCTCCTGAAAGGCTGCTATAGTCATTGTTTTATTGCATAACTATGCTGAGATTACAGTCTGCGCCAACGAGGATTTTGAAGCATAACAGATTTTAACGTACTTAGCTTTGCAAAATTCACCTCATACAGTCTATTCTTTGTGGTTTTATAAACCCTTAAATGTACTAAATTCCTTTACCTTAAGAAAAATAGCTACTTTAAAAATGCTAGGTTTGCATTTTTTGTAGGGTTGCACTTTTCTTTTAAGTGGTTTCTAGTTACTTATAATAAACAATATGTATTTAAAGTTGTACTAGAAAGGTAACCAGTGCAGAGCTTCATGTATGCATGTTGGGACACAACATATGTTTAGAGTTCAGTTAGTCACATTCTGTGATTTGCCAATTTTACTCCAAATATTCCTGGTTACTATTGCTATGTTTCACTTTGGAAAGTGTCAATTTAAACACTTTCAACATGAACATGTCCCCAAGAACTTTTTTAACTGCTTGGAAAAAAGTATTAAACCATCTCATACATAAGAAAAAAAATGGAGCCAAAGGCTTTGTGTTGGTGCTTTTGACATTAATTTTCATATGCCATGTGGCTTCATATTTATTGGAAATTGCAAAATTATCTTCAATTATCTTCAATACCCCCTCGATTTGGGGGTAATGGAAAGCTTCCCTGTCCCTCTTCCGTTTCCATTAATGATGTTCACGAGAACCAAAATACTTCACGCAGATAGGGCTCAGAGCTCTTTCAAAGTGTCTCGCCTCTACAGAATACGGATGGATGCAACCATCAATCACCTTTGCCAAACTCAGTTATGTCTAGGTCTTGCTCAGGTAAGTAGTAGAGTATTAAGACAATAATTCTTTGGGTCTATTAGGGAGCTAACAAAATTGTCCGAATCAGCTGTTCATGAAATAGCTGAACACTAACATACTTCATCATGTTAACAAATAGTTGAACGCTAACATATATCCCAGTTAAATATTTGACAAGGCTACATAGACATCACTTCAAATTATTCATGCTTTGGCATGAAAAGTAGTGGAAGATGCCATCTCTTATAAAAACAGGACTGACAAAAGAAGGTATTTATACTCAACTAATTCTCCCAGGACAAGTACCATTTATGATTTGAAGTCAGAACCTTCATGCTTTGTTGCCTTAATATACTACTTGCATGGCTGAGGGCTCACACAATCCTGGCTTCATTTAATCTTACCAGGCACTGGAGATATTAATTATTGTAGTTATTACTTGTCTGTATCGCCACATTTTTTTATATGTTTTAACAATTATACCGGGTGTTCTCAAGAGGACTCTTATCGCTAGGTACGCTGAAGCACAGAAATAGTTCTAAAACCAGGCAACTCAAAATACCATTCCTATTTTACAAGATCAGTTCATTCATCATGTGTTTTATCAGACTTGAAATTTAGGCCCAGCAATTTAAAAAAAAAAAAAAAAAAATGCAAGTCTGCTCTGAAAAGTGGCATGAAAGCAGTGCTGTGTTTACTTTCTCAGTGATTTCCAAATTAAATTTGCCCAGGAAGGAAACAAAGGTTTCCTAACCCTGCAAATTCAGACTGGCACCTGAGAGTTAATTTAAATTCTTTCATTTTCAGGAATCACAACATAAGATTTTGAAAAATAAACTATGCCTGGAGTGCCACCTATGTAATCCCATTGCCATTAAATCCTTGGCTGGCATAATAAATTGGTATTCCGTACATAATTCTGATGCAGCTGTGGTCTTGCAGAGTCAACAGGATTAAAGAACAATAATCCTGACTCACTGAAGCCCACAGGCATACAGCTCTGATGCACAAGAAAGTTCTGCTGAATATGAAGATACCATTTTTTTATTTTTACACAGTCACTTTCCGGAGCAAAAATGGACTGAGACTATTAACTTCATGCTTATAGATGTGTAAAGGACAACTGCAAACATCTTGCCAGCCTACCTGTGCTTTTGTACAGCATTCCTGTCATGGTCCCAGCAGCTACAGTGTTCAAGTCATCTTCTGCACCTCGTGCTTTCTCTATGATCACTCCAAATGCACTGTACAGCAGAGCTGGGAAAGATATTAAATTAGCAAAGAAGAAAAAAATCAAGGCATCTGCACAAAATTAACACAGGCTCCCCTACCCCATTAGCAATAAGGCTAATATAGTACTTATATAGTATTCTGATTAACACAAGTTAAAAGCATGCCCTTCCTGAGTGCACCAGTCACCAGTCCAGTGCAGGCTTTACAGCTCCCCCTTTTCCTACTTAAGGGTTCATCTTTAGACTTTTCCAGTCTACAACATTATCTCATTTCTATTCTATAGGGAGGACATTTATCTCTGCATCTGTCCTGTAAGTTATTAGGTTGCTCAGACTTGTGAACTGCATTCATTATAAGCGCTTTATTTCTGCCTGCGTATGAATCAGCTGCACAATATCTCATACTCCGTGGACAAGAGAACACTGGTCTGAAGTGAACTTTTTACCCTGGATACAAGATCAATTGCTTTGAAGAAAAATAACCTTTAACAGAATTTATAATGTTTCACTAGGACAAGGAGTAGAAAAGTATTTCATGCTACTCGGGAATTAAAGCAGTTATTGTAGCAGAAGTTATCTTTGCTGCTCGAAAAGCCAGACTGCAAGACCCTTATTTGCACTAAGCAGCGTTTACTCATTAGTTAATGAGACCAATGGTGAAGTAAGGTACTGCTCAACACTAGCAAGGAAACTAAGCCAGCCCTAAGTGTGCAGTACTAGACAGAAAAAAAAAACTTGCTCAACAGATTCCTGCAAACTGGACAGTTACAGTGTTACAAAACCAGGGAGTTGCTCCTGACTTGAAGAAACCCAAAGTCCACTGAGGGCTACCATGGTACTTCCATATCGGCTAGCACCAAGTTGCATCATATCAGTAATACTAAGAACTGTAAGAACTATAATATGCTGACTGGAAAGACCTTATATGAAATATACTAATTTACCACTGGAATACATGCCAGTGTAACCAAACTGGGGCAAATATTTTCTTCAGTAATCTTCCTTCTTCAAACACAGCTGTGAAGATTTGTTAATGTGTCACTCATAGTGGAACCCTGACCTGGAACTTGCAGTTCTATCTTTTTTCAGACACGATTTGAGTGGTATTTTTCCATTCTGAAAGCAAAGAATTCAGGCAATAGGCCAGCCTAATAAAAATGTCCATAATGAATTGGACCCGTAGCCCATGTAGGTGAGCATCTTGCGTTTGATAGCACCAGCATCAGATATGACTAGTTTAGACACAGACAATGCTTTTCCCCTCCGAAATATTTCTTGGCATTTATCAACACAATTTCATTGGCCATCTTCACCACTGATAACATTGATTAAACAGATAATTAATAAATGACTATTTTCCTCAATTGCTATCAACTGCCCTGGTTCGTCTAGCAGATTTCTTGCTCCCTACACATTTTTAAACATAATTTGGCTATTTGCCTTCAAAATCTGTTTTTGGCTATTGTCCTCTTAACACAAGCCATATATTCCAGATATGGAAGAACATGACAAAAAAGTAATGGAGAAGCTGGCAGAAACAATAATTCTAAAAAACACTATTTGCATCAGTTGCCTACACTTTCAATAGTTAAAGATTTTAAGATACTTGAAAGGGCTTTAATTTAGATGGAAGCACCCACAATCCATAGCAGGTGAAACAGGTACTAGTTATTATCACTAGTTATTAGAAATATAGGTCATAAGTTAATGTACTTGAAACCACTTAATGTGCAAAAGAACCAATTTTTTTCCCCAAGAACACCTGAAGTTAACGAAAACACCTTTAGCATGTTCATGAGCACAATGCTACTCACCCAAAGATCCCAGAGTATTGGCCCAAAGTGCCCCTTGCCTTGTCACCATATTTAAAATTCTGTAAGAGAATTAAAAAAAAAAAAGAAGCAAAAAACCGCATTATTTAATTAATCTTATGATTATGATTGTCTGCTTCATACTTGTATTCTGGTAGTGCCCTAAGGCACCAATTAAGAGGAAGATTCTGTGATACTGAAAACAACATTTACTTACATCTTGTTTGAATTCATAAAACATGAGACTACAAGTGACTTGCTAGTTCTATACTAGCAACACTAACTGCATTGGATAATTTGTTTTTTCCTTAATGACTGTTACGTAGCTATCAGGAATCTAGAAATTACAGGCAGCAAAAATTGAAAAATCCCTCTTCACAAGTCTAGCAAATAGAGGTGCACCAATACAATGGATCATATTGTATCGGCACCAATAAAAGGAAAATTGACACCATCAGCAATCGGCTTTTTTTGGATGATTGTGGCTGATAATGTCGCTAATAAATGTCACATGCATGTGCACAGCTGCTGCATTCATGTGGCCAGGAATGCAGCCCGGCAGCTTGGAGAGCAGCATCCAGATGGTAAGTCTATGGGGACAAAGAGGCAGGGGAAGGGGGGACGACAGATCGAGGCCCCTACGGTGACGGAGGGAGTGGGGCAGGGGCAGGCACTGCCCAGCCAGAGCAGAGTACAGGATGGAGCCATCAGCAGCTCATCCCAGGGGGC
>NW_005842383.1:860627-865665 GCF_000455745.1 Alligator sinensis | reverse complement strand
GCTGGGGGGGGGCCGGGGGGGGGGGGGGGGGATGTGCCTCCTTGGATCTGTGTGCAGGGCGAGGGTGGGTGGCGCCAGGCTCTTCCCAGCGCCGGGGTATAAACCAGGATGCATTTGGGGTAGGTGAGGTTGGGTGGGCCGTGGCAGTGCTGGGAGGGGGGGGCTACATCCACCCCAAAATTTGCCACCAAACCCACCTGCCCAGAGCCACCCTTGCCCGCCCCAAATGCAGCCCCAGCCCAACCCCACACCGGGAAGAGCCTGGCACCTCCCCTGGCCCCAGCCCACAACGGCAGTCCATCCTTGCCCCATGCACAGAACTAGGGGGCACATGCCCCCCCTTGGGGGGGCTGTGATTACAATGAAACACCACTACACACACGAGCTTCCCCCCCCCCCCCAACACACACACACACACACACACCCCCAGGACGAGCTGCTCACAACTGTCCTATGCCTTGCCCCAGCTGGGCAGCACCTGCCCCCACCCCACTCCCTCCCTCACTGTGGGGACCTCAACCTGCACCCCCACCCCACGCTCCTTCCCTGCAACAGACTTACAAGTCAGATGCCACTCTCCAAGCCATATCAGCAATTGGATCAGTATTGGCCAATATGGCTCGTTAATAACTGGCCATCGGTATTGGCCCAATAAAAATCTCTTGGTGCACCCCTAATAGCAAATGACTTCTTCACAAAATAAGGTAACCATTTCAGGAAACTAATGTATTTAACAAATACAGCTGTAACTGGGTAGACAAATGCCACAGCTATTGTGTACTCTTTAACAGCTCCCACAGAATGGGGTAATAAAAGCTCTTTATTAAGATAGAGCGAAATGGGTGGACAGCAAGTTATTTTTGTCAGTGTCAAGGGAGCTTTACAACGGACAAAAGCGAGGGGAGAGAAGAGAAAAATCTCCTCCCTATCAGCAGACAAAAATAATTTTTTTTTTTTCAGTTTGAGGCTGAAACTAACACATACAAGTTAGTTCCAAACAATCTTGTAGGAATCCCTCCTGCCCCTGACACAGCAGCTAAGGTTGCCCTTAGGGCCTTACCCTTAGGGCCTTGTTTGCCCAGGTTTCTGCCTGTGACTATTGAAGATTATCAAATGCTGTTCTAGCTAGTTGAAATGAGAGATAGGCTTTATAGCAGGTAGGGAATGCAATTTCCTAAGTTAAACTCTGAACACGACACAGGGGCAAACACCTGTGAAATGAACCATGATAGCACAGTAATAACTAAACTAAACTGTTTAGGAGGCCCTCTGGCAACATTTTACTTAGCACTGAATGAGGGCACCTCCTGCAGCGCACTGCCCCCTAAATCCTTTCTGAGGCATTTATTGAGTGTTACGTAAGAAGAAAAGAAAACTACCAAATTCACCAGAATCAACTGCTGCAGTACCTTTGGTTTTCCTCTAAGATAGTGGTTCTCAACTTTTGTAGCTTCCTGCAACTCCTCCATGGCACATAACTTTTCAGAGTTTAGTGGCATCCTGGGTGAGAATGACTGCTCTAATATCTCTGATCCAATGACTGATGGGATGCATGTATTTGCATGTCTAAAGATTGAGTCAAGAATGCTCAGGCTCACTCAGGAATGGGATTTGAGGTCTCCAAGGAAACTAACGTTTCATGAGTTAATACTGATGCTCTGGAAGACATTGCTTTCCCTGCAGAGACCACTACTGAATAGATGCCTGCATTTTTGAGATACAATGATATCTGAAAGAGTAGAGTCTGAAAAAAAGTGGTTCCACCAAATGGTAGCACCAGCAGTAACTAGACACTAACAGTTATAGTTAAGGTGACCCTAATTATTTTAGGGAAATCTGGAGGGGTAGCACATACATATGTACGTGTGCACAGGCACACGTGTGTGTGTGTGTGTGTGTGTGTGTGTGCACGCACACATATGCACACTTATGCTGGGGAAGCGCGTGGCAGCGAATGGAGCCAAAGCAAGCGTTGGGAATGCGGTGCCTTTATCACTGGAGCTGCGGCCTGGGACATGTGGTGGTGATTTTGTCACCAGGACTGTGGGCCAGGGCCTAGGCCTGGAGGCAGGGTGCCAGCCAGGCTGGGGGCGCTGTGTGGGTTGACTCAATAGCTCTGGCCCCATCCTGGCACCAGCAGCTCCATCCTAGCTGTGTGCCCCCAGGCTAGGCAGGCACTGCCAGCCTTGGCCTCACACTCTACTCCCTGGTTAGGGCAGGGCAGGGCTTGGCTGAGCTGGGCTCTCCATGTGGCTGGCACAACCTAAAGTGCAGCCCCAGCAACAAAGGCACCAGGCTCCCAGTGTGTCCCGACAGGTACTCCAGCCCTGCCCCCCCCCCCCCCCCCCCCCCCCCCCCCCAAACCCTGCAGCTCCCAGGTTTCCACCAAACTGGAACCTTTGATTAAATTTTCTTCAACGGCTAAAGCACTGAGAGAGCCTGTAAAAATCTGGGATGTATGGTCACCCTAGTAGTAATACTTGTTACAGTAATAGCTGTTAACATGGGTTAAAATAAAATTGAAATGTACCCTATTTACTCAAATATAAGACAAGGTTTTTCATCTTGCATTTGCATACAAGGAAACCTCATTAAATATATAGCCAATCCCTAAACTGCTGCCAAAAAGCAGCATGTGCTCAGTAATGGAAACCAGGTATGAAGTTGATTAAATGCATCCAACACTGAGCATGACTATAAAGTACATGGCCCATATGGGACAAATGTGCTGATGGCAACCTACCAAGAAGATAGATTAGTACAACCCATCTGAATAAGACATATAGTAGTGCCCATTAAGCACAGTCCCCCAAAGTCCCAACTCTTTTTTCAAAGTCATGATGAGCCACTACATAGCATATGTTTTGACTTCCTCTTTACTCCCACAGCTGAGATGCCCCTTTCTTTCCAATGATTTCCATTTCTTCACCAGACTTAAATGTCTGAAAGACATCACTAAACAGAACCCTAAACAGTTTACCCAGAATCCTTCTTTTGCCCTCTTTCAGCTTGTTGCATGTGATTAGTATAGCCCTGCCTTCCCTGAGGGACCAAGTTGCCCTATGCCTCATCTGCATATGAACTTTTGGAGGATCCCAGGGCTCATGACAAGAACACCCAGTTTCAGTCAGTTGGAGGACTAATTAGCACATGGATCCTTTTGTCGGGAGTATCTAAACAGCGCTGAGCTGAGAGGTCACCACAGCTTGAAATACTGTTGACTCTGGTGAGGCCACGCCCAATGAGCTATATAGTAAATCATGAGCCTTTTGGCTTTGGACTAATATCGGATAGTTTGTACTAAGTAGGTGCTAAAGTGCTATTTTAAAAGTGTTTATGGAGTACTTGTGCTAAAACTTGCAGCAGTTTAAAAAAAAAGTAAAAATTTTCTGGGTGAAACAAGTCTATGGGTACTATATGCAAATTGCTACAGCTATATTTATTTTAAGGTCAGTGTTTTCAAATGTACCCTTCACTATGTGTTTAAGAAGAGCAGGCTCTGGCAGTGTGAGGGTGGGGGGGGCAACAAATGGGCTTCAGGGGGCAAAAGTTGGGGAGGGGGCAGAGGTCAAAAAGTGTCCCTGACACCCCAGATTTACTTTCCATCATGTAGCCATGGAAGGGGAACAAATTCAAGGCCAACCTCCAATAATTAATTTTATACCTTGAAAATTGTATTGAATTTATACATTTTCCATATATAGAATCTGGTTGGGGGGGGGGGTCGCATTATATGCAAGTAAATACCATATTTAAATGATGAGGGAAGATATTTACATGTCCATTTGCCCTAGGATACATGTATGCAACAGAAGGTAAAAGAAAGCTAACCCAAGTATTTCTATATTTGTATGCTTCTAGCTAGCATTAAGCAATTAAGACATGCTTAACACACTCTCAGGGAAGCACATTACCATTCCATGTTGGCATCAGTTGCCTCCAGAATGATGGCAACAACAACCAGATGAAATGACTAGTATTTTTCTCCGAGCTGTGTACCACCGTCACATCGTATAACAGCTTACTACTGCTGGAACTTAGCTCAAAAACATCACATTATGCCTGTTTGTTCCTGACTCCCAAAGACCATTTCCCTACTTTACACTTACTGATAGTTTTCATTAAAATACAGGTTGATAGCAAACACTGTTATATTTAGATGGACTGGGAAAAATGAATTCTGAAGTAACTGAGGTACCTCAGAATTTTGAATTCTGAGGTAACTGAATAGGTCTGAGGTGTTCAAGTATGTTTACCTTTCAGAAACACATCACAAGGCATTTTTCCCTATTTATGTACAGGTGAAGTTAGTTTCTTGGGAACGGTCCTGCTTTGAGTAGCGGGGTGGACTAGATGACCTCCTGAGGTCCCTTCCAACCCTAAATTTCTATTATCCTCCTCCTCCCCCCCGACCCCGCATTAAAATTCATCATTATATTCAACCAATATCATAGGTTTGAATTTCCTCATTTTGAGTTTTCAACAGTTAACAAAAAGCAGCAACTAAAGGCACGTTGCTAGATGTGTCAGTGTAGAGGAAATAACATTTTGGAATCTTTAAATATATACTCCTGTAAACACTGAGAGAGAGAAAGGAAACTAATAATTAAGTTTAGGAATGTGGAATAATAGCTTGTTTCTGAAGAGAAGCTCACTTGATTGCACACTCAAATGTGACTGCCCTGCCCTAGCCTAAATTGAACATGCATGACATACTGTTGGTCATCTTGCTTTCATAGATTTCAGTCCCTGGCTAAATGGACCAATTTAAATAAAAACCTTCAGTAACTGACTTCTACGATTTTACCAGGCTGCTAAAACTAATGAAACTGACAATCTATGAAACTGATACAGTATAACCTCATAAATCTGGATATAAAAAAATCCGGCGCCTTTTAAGCTTCCCCCTCCGCTCCCCTGGACACGGAGGGGGACACTTGCACGCAACAGCTGCTGCTGCCATCTGCCACCCCAAGCCTCTGCTCCGCAAGCAGCCGCTCTCCAGGACTGGCTGGCCCTTCTTCCCGCCCCCCTGGGC
>NW_005842383.1:847601-860595 GCF_000455745.1 Alligator sinensis | reverse complement strand
TCACCATCCACAGCCCCATTCCGTGTCTGATCATGGCTCCGGGACCAGCCGCTGCTCCCCCCCGCTTTGGGATGGCCACCACTCCGGTTTCAAAAAAACAGAATTTTCAAATTTCCGGCAGGTGCTCGGTCCCAAGCAGGCCAGATTTACAAGGTTATGCTGCAATCAGTTTCAATGAGAAACCAGCTTCAACTATAGTGCATTACCCTTAAACACGTTCCCATTTTTGCAAGCACTAGTTTAATTTGGTAAGAATTTTTTTGCAAACCAACATTTTTTCCCTTGTATACAGTTGAAGATAAACTCCTTTGAGCAGGAATTATACCTTTCTTTGTTGCTCTTAGGTACTTGTAGTGGTCAAGTCATACATTGACTCAAAACCTAATTTCTTACAGGAACATGTTGACTTAATAGTGACTCATTTAAGAAGCTATTTAAAACTTAATGAAATAACATTTTCATGCATCTGAAATCTACCACATAAGTATCTGAATGTGTTAGAAATCCATGGGACTCCTAACTATAAGAGTAACTTGAGTAGTCTGAAGTAATTGGGAATTTGACTTCAGTAAAGTAGAATCTTAAATGTCACACACTTAAATAGGTTTAGATACTCATTAAGAAATTACAGAAAAGTTGATACTGCAACTATTTGTGTTTTCTGGGGGAGTGAGGGTGGGAAAGGGATTTTTTGTTTTACTAATCCAACTCAATAGTGATAAATTATGGCTCCACAAAGGCACAGTCTCTTTCAAATTCCTGTAAGATATTTGCTTTTATGCTCTTTAACACTAAAATCAGTTAAAAAGGTATGTTCTGCGTAAAGGCATCTTCAGCGCCACCTGGAGTCCTGTCACCTCTCAGCTGTAACACTAGTGGCTCATAAATCACCTGGAATGCCTTCGATGTTACGGGAGATCATACTTAGCCACTACTGGGAAGCAACAGAGAACAGTTAGACTCAGAAATTCTGTGGCTCTTCACAAGGCTCCACCATCCCCATCCCCTGCTCCCACCACACCTGATGCTCCAGGCAATGTTGACTGCTGCTAAGGTTCGTTGTTAGCTTGACCCGAAGGCTTGTATCTACAGCCCGGGTCTAAGTGGCTGCTTGCCCCATTCTGCCCTGCACAGGTCCCAAGACAGCTACCTCTTCTTCAGGTTTCCTCCTTGTCACCCTTGTGGGGCTGGGGTCTTCCCTCTCTTCTCCACTCCCCTCTGGGAGAGTAAAGGTCCCCTTTGCGTTCCTCTTCTTCTAGGTCCCCGGAGTGGTTCCCTTCACCCTCTGGATTCAGACTCACTGGTCGCTCAGACTTCTTCGCTGACTATTGCTCCTGGTTGAAATTCGCCTAGTACGTAGCAAGGTCAGAGCTTAGCCTGGGTTCTTCTGTAAGATCTCCTTCGTTTGCTTGCTCCCTCTTCTCCTCACCTTCTCTCTGCTACCTTACTTCTCCCACCCCCTTGGCATTCCTTCGGCGTCCTTTAAATATCCCTCCTTTCAGCTGGGTCCTGCATGGCACTTCCCTATTAACTGCTTGCTTGACCCAGCTGTTCCCCTTTAGCTTGCTGGTGTGGTTCTTCTTTCTTTCTCTTTGTTCTTTTTCCACGCTGGTCTCTTCTTTCCCTGTTTGATTTCTGGCGGCTGGGTCTGCCACGGCAGCCTTTGATCTGCCGCGGCCCCAGCCGGCGTCTCCATTCACCCGGAGCATCACGTTGGGTTTGCTGTAGTTCCTCCAGTTCCCCAGCTTAAGTCTCCTTTCCCTAGTTCTCCCTGTTTCTGCTTGTGGCAGCGTGCTTCGTGCACCCTGTCACATTCTGCATATTTCAATGGCAGTAACACTATAGAAAGCCAAACTAAATGTGTGACAAAACAGACTAAAGAAGCTGTTATAAGTTTCATTCTTATTTATCAGTTACTGGCAGCAATAAAAATTAATGTGAGCCACTGTTTGCAGCTTTCTTTTGAACCAAAAATATTAAGTAAAAGCTACTGCAGGCAAACCCCTGACACTTCCCTAATAAAAGATTATCTTTTTCTATGAGAAACTGCTTTCATGGCGATTGGAAGATTGTCTTTTTGCCGGGAGGGAGGTGGGGGAAGCGGCTGCTACAGTTATTTGCTAGGACCAAGAACACAGTCATACCAGTGCTGGTATACAAAAAGAAACAATACTTTTGGCTTCACATAGAAGATATACAACCAGTGTCTCTTTGCGTGTTGACAGACGTGGGAAACCCACCTCTGCCAAGAAAACAACCTTAACTGGAAGACGAGAAGTACATCAGTTTGACCCAGCTCGCCTAATGTCTGTATAGATCGAGCACTTCATCAGGGCTTTTTGGTGCTTTTAGCCAATAGCTGATTGAATCTCCCAATCTATACAGAGTTAGGCCAGGTAGGTCAAACTAACACAATGCCTCTTCTAGGCATGTGCTGTGCTCAGTGCAGGGATGCGCTGAGCTAAAAGTACTGGGTTTTTTTATGGTTTTTTTCCATGCCTGTAAGCAGCCTTTGTGATTCCCTATGAAAGAAGAGAAATGAGTACACTGTTTCAAGGTGGTGACCTTCAGTATGTTTTCCTTGGGACTAGAGGGCAAAGAATAAATTAGTGGGAGTGTGTCTTTATTGCCATCTGCTGGCTTACCTATGTCAAATCTGTAATTGACAAGTTTCAATTAAGAAAAAGGACATTTTAATTTTTGCCTATAGTTTGCTCACTGTAATGCCTAAAAAAAAAAAAATGTATTAATCTGTGACTACATTTTAAATGCAAAACCAATATTAGAAGTCATTTTAATTATGAAAATTACATTAGAGTCAGAATATAGATTGTATTATTTACACATTTTTATTCTGTACATTATTAAAGAAGGAGAGAGAATGCAAACAGTACTCAAATATGAGCAGCCAATCAAAACTTTGCCAGGGACTGCTAATTTTCTCTCCAAAATTGCTAGTCTTCCTTTTACAAAAGAGTACTGGGGCCAAGTTAAACCATTTCCCCAATACTTATGCCAAGTCTAAGTCTCGACCTTTTTGTGGAGAGGGAATTGGGGGAGGAGGGTAGGATGGAAATGACACAAAGCAGCATAGTGCACTGCACATAGTCCACTGCCACACAGTCAGCTGACACTTTTCAATTTGTCATGCAACACTAAGGTGAGAACAGTGGTAAATGAGTGCAACCCAGGACGACTTTTGCAGTTTGTGCACATCTATATCCCTCTCTAAAAATCAAATTTTCGTAGGCCCAGCTATTAGCACTCTGAGTTCATCCCAAGTCTCCCCCTCCAGATCATGCAGAGGTTAGGAATACTGAGGAAGGAGAGTACTCACTCCCAGGAAAGTGAAGGCAAAACATTTCCTCACAACTTTCTTCAGAAATACAGTCTTGAAAGGAGATGGTTTCTAACAAATATCCAGAGAATAGCTAGCTCTTCACTCATCCTCTCTCCAAAACCTCTTTAAGAAAGAGGAAATCAATGGAACAGACTGAGGGATATATTTGAAAAGCTAATTACATTTTTGACAGATTAATCAAGATATTTTATAACTTGGGTCTTCCAAAAAATGTACCCATATTTGTTCCCCCCAAAAGAGAATTATACATCTTTTTACTGCCTCTTCTTCACTATTATAATGGCTCACAGGTACCTTTGAGGATAGTGCGTTACTGAAATACATTTTTGAAAGACTTACTGCACGTTTCTAGGTTTGGACCAGGCCATGCTCTGTGTTTCCTTCAAACCCAGCCGCAGACCATTCAGTGCACCGAATGCAGCCCCTAGTGAATCATAACAGCAGCAATTACTTCATACAGAAAAAAGCAAAATCATTCTTAGTCTTGTAAATCAGTGGTTCTCCACCATTCTAGACTTATGAAGGATACTGGGTGCAGTCCTCACGAGACCCAGGGCAACCCTTTGAAAATGCTAGCTCCTAGTTTCCACTTGTCTTCTGACTAGATAAATAATAGAGCAGTTCTTCTGTTGCAAAGAACTCAGAAAGACCACAACAGGTTGAAATGTTGTTAACATAAATATTTGAAACTTGTAGGTTTCTCTCGTGAATCATGTTTGCGCACCCAACAGTGCTAACATTGCGTGGTACCCTTTAATACCCTTGAAAGGATCTCAAGGCATCCCAGAATGCTGTAGCACCCTTGTTGAAAATGACCATTTTAAGCCTACAGATAGGAGTCAAGGAGTAACTTATGCCTGTGAATATACAGGCTTCAGGAAAGAAAACAATAATACAAGATTGTCCATTCAGTTTTTAATCCAAGTCTCAAATTCTTGGGTTTTCTTTAAAAGCAAATCAATCTTACACCTTGAAACAGAATAAACATGCCACTAACCTGTCATACAACAGCCTCCAATGGTGAAAAAGGCCAACTCAAACCTGCCCCGAGTTTTGTTAGCTCCTGTAGGTAAAATAAACTCATCTGTATCCTGAAACAACAGAAATTCCGTGTGTTAAAAATGGTATTCTTCAACTATGTATAATTTCAAATACAACTATAATTCTCTATATTGATTTACCAATGTGGAAGAGAAAGAATGAGCTGTCCATATGAATGAGATAAACATATTAAGAAAAAAACAAAACAAACAATCCCAAACACATGCAAAAAATGCCCAAGAAGTACAGTGGAGAAATCTTCCCAGTAATTTAGTCCATACACGTGGCTAATTCATGGTCTATGACAGCATTCAAATACAACAGGTTAGCTACATTTTTACATGAGATAAAAGACTTTAGGCATGTAAGCGTAAAAAATACTTTACTAACAAGCTCTTTAAAATTACTTAATTTGAAATAAAAAAGCCGTAGTCCATGCATATTCATTATTTGTTTAATGTATGTAGGGCTTTGAAGCAGATCTAAATTTTGCACTCATCTTCCTGTTCTCCAGCTGAAATGCTGCTGCATTCATCTTAGAACTCATTGAGGAAAATGTACACCAATGTAGTACTGGATTTATTGTTACCCCCTCCCCCCAACTTTGACAGTAACAACAAAGAATTCCCTAGTTCAGTACAAGTGACCTATTTTGAGGAAAATAGGCACAGAAATCTCAGTGGGTTGGCATCAAAACAAAGTCAGAATCTTGGGAAAGACTGGGAAAGTTTGTGTTCTTGTTTCTGTTTCTAAACTAATCTGCTGCACATCAATGGCAATCAACTGTAAAACCAAAAAGCGAGTGGGGATGGGTCAGCTACAGGATGTTAGTTATCTCAACTGGACACTACAATAAACAATCCCTAGCATGGGGGAACAAAGCGAGATTCTAGGGCACCTTTTTATTAGCAGTTCCTACTAAAATAACTAAGGAACAAAAGAAGTAAAACATTTTTATATTTTATTCTGTCATTTATGTAACTATGCCAAATATATTCCCTTTAGGTCAATCCGTGTTTTACAACTCTCTGTTTTAGAGGGGTCTGTTTTTAGTCCGTCTTGGATCTTCCTTGGTAATAACTTGTATTATTGATGGCAAGGGTTTCTTCAAGATGGCTACATGTTTGCTTCTTTGTTTTTAGAAAGCAGTTTGGTTCTGGACAACAACAGTTCTATTCTTTTTTTAAATGTTGTACCTGATCAAATGATTTTCTTTTGTTAAAATGGTTTGACATCTAGCAAAGCAATAGCTCTTTGCATATAACTCAGAGTGATTCTAGCAAACTCCTCCTCTGCCAATGTTAGATTAGGACACTGGCCAACAATTAACATAATCCCAAACTGGGTAGTTGTAACTGCTATTCAATGTCTTATTGTGGCAACTGTCGATCCTCCTGGATCATTGTGCATGAGCGCCACCCAGACCTTCAATACATATGCCTTGGCAGGAATTTTTTGGAGGAATGGAGGCTGCCTAGATCATCCATCCTCCCTTTAAGCCACTGAGACAGAATCCAAAGACCAGACTGAGTCCAGATGTTTAGTGCCTCCATGGCTGTAGTTATAAGTGGGAACTGAACCCAGGTCTCCTGTGTGGTTCTGCCATTGAACCACAGGGGACTCCACATCTTATTGTAAAAAAATAATTATACAGCTACTCCTCGCTTAATACTGCAGTTACATTCTTAAAAAATGCGACTTAAAGCTAAACAATGTTAAGTGAATCCAATTACGTCGCAGTAGTTACCTACTAGCAGGCGGTGGCCAAACAACGTTGGAACCAAACACGTTGGACCTGAAACAAGTATGTTCTTTAATAGATCAGCAATGTAATTACGAAACAACGTTAACCAGAATGATGTTAAGTGAGGAGTACCTGTAATAGCTTTCAGGAAAAGTATCTTGTTTTATTCAAAGATAATCGTGTTTTAGAAGGCTAGAAATTTTATAGTAGTCTTCAATCAGCATGAACAGACTAAAAACATATTTGCATGTTTAAATAAGAAGCAAAGGCATTCATTTTTTCTTAACAGCTGCTTAGAAATAAATAGCAATATTGTCTCACACTATTTCCCAAGTAAATGTCAAAACAAAGTGCTAAATTAAATTACTCTTAGATCATTGTCCAAATACTAGATGCTAATGAGTTCTGGCTCCAGAAAACCTACCTGTAATCTGATACTAGGTCTGACCTATAGCTCTTATATTATAAAGTTACATGAAAAAGATGTTGACTGGCACCGAACTGCAAGTCAGTGGTTCTATTAAAAAACAGGGCTCAAACAGCACCACATTTGGCATTCAAATCTTGCAGGATAAGTGCCAAGATTTAAAAACAAAAACAAAAATAGAGAAGAGGATGAGGAGCATAAAACCCAGCAGCAAGTCATGGAGATGAATGGCCATGCTACATTTAAAGGAAAGAGAAAATCAACTCTTACTTAAGAATTTACAAATTAGTTACATGCCAAATCCTTAGACTCTTATATTTTGAAGTGATTTATTATTGCAATTGATCTGCAAACATCAAATAGCCAAAGCAGGAAAACATTAAGATACAAAATATACATGGTTCTGTTAGCATTTAGTGTTAGAAAGAAGGATTTTATAACTGTTTTGTTATGTTATTCATTTATGTAATTCACAGATAACCAATGCAGGTAATTTTAATTAATATGTTTAAAACAAACAAGTATTTCAGGATTAACAGTCTCCATATTTCTTAAATTCTGGTTCTTCACTGTTACAACAACAGAACACACTAATGCAAGAAGAAAGACTATGAAGAAGCTAATGAACAGATATGAAACTCGGAAATATCCCTTATGTGTTACTATTGCTAAGAATATAATTCTTGAATCTTTTACTGTAATACCTCACAGAAAAACAATCACATACCAGCAGTAGGTATAATGAAAATTATATCAGAGCTAAGATGCATTCAGAACTTTTCAATAAAGGTTAAAAAAAATAAGGGTGTTAATATAGTACAACTGAGTCCAGAGATGGTTTGTGACCGACTTAGTTAACAGTGAGCTGTCAAATTAAGAACAAACCATGCTAACTACCACAGCAGGTTTTATTCCAAAGGAAACATCTTCAGTCAACTGAAGCTCACCAGTAGCTCCCTGTAACTGAACAGAAGCTGTGTCCACTGAAATAAAAGCCACATCAAACAGCTGGGCTACCTCTTCATTTTTCAGTGTTTAACAGCGCTTTTGTTTCTATGTAATGGTGTCAATACTGTGATTTCTTCACATTGCTGTCTTTGATTACTTCTCTCATTAAATACCTATAATAATATTAGTTTTTAAATATTTAAAGAAAAGTAGGGATGTGCAAAATGGCTGCGTTTTGATTCAGTTTTGGCCATTTCGGAGGACAGCGATTCGTTTCAGTGTTTCAGATCACTGTCCTGTTTCATTCTGACCAAATTGGTGTCAAGTGGGCTGCAAGGGAAGCTTTGCATAGCCCTATCCAGTTGGGTGGGGCTTGGGGTCCCAGTGGGGAGCAGGATGGGCCGTGGGTGGCTTGTCTAGGGGAGGGCCGCTGCCCTCTGTGCAGGCAAGGAGACCCCCATACGGATCTGTTGATCCCATGTCATGTCGTGGGGCAGGGAAGCAGTGCAGAGCAATGAGCAAGCCTGCTGGTTCCTGATGCACGACTCAGCTCTGTACAGAGCAGAGATCTGTGCCAGGGGTCTCTTCACTGCCGCTTCCCACCCTGTGCTGCCCCGGCAATGTGGGGCTGCGCGGGGCAGGCAGCAGCGAAGAGACCCTGGCATGGATCTCTGCTTCCTGTGGAGCCAGGTCATGCGGCAGGGATTCCCCAGCCCCTGGTTCAATTCCCCAGCTCTCTGATCATCCCCCCCCCAGCTCTTCCCAGGGGGTCACAGGCCCCCCGATCTGTCCACAGGATTTCAGTAGGCTGCCACTGCAGGCTGAGGCCAGTGGCAGCACTGCACTCTTCCCGGCGCTCGGCAAAGGCTGTGCCGAGCGGCTGCTGCTAGCCCCAGCCTGCAGTGGCAGCCTACTGAAATCCTGTGCACAGATCGGGGGGCCTGTGACCCCCTGGGAAGAGCTGGGGGGGGGATGATCAGAGAGCTGTGGCATTGAACCGGGAGCTAGATGTCAATATCAGAGTAGTGTGTCCCCCGCTTCTTAGTTTTTGCTTCCCTGCAAGCCCAGCTCCAAAACTGTGAAATTCTCCAAAACGTTTCAGAGCCATCCAATTTGATTTGGATTCAGTGTTTCAAATGCTGAAACAGCCTAAAACACCTCCGAAACAAAATGGCTGCCAAAATTTCACGCAGCCCTAAAGAAAAGGTGACATTTTATGTCAAGATATAGGTTAGTTCCTGTATGCTCATGACACTATCCAGGTTTATTGGAAATTATTAGGAACTCTGTGCACATCTCAACCAATGGTTGAAGGCCAACCAATGAGTTAACAAATAAGAGAGAGACTATGAAATTTGTCATAAAAACTTTTCACGTCAAACAGTTTTTCAATTTGCTTCTGGCAAAAGAGTATGAATTTGAAAAGTCTGGTGCCCACTGATCCTGACATTAACTATAAAAGCTTCCTCTAGAATTTCCACATAAGAAAATTGGCTACCTTAGATCCGGTTTATATGGTGGGAGAGGGGGATATTGTGGACAAATCCATTTGTTATTTATGTCACATGCAAATGAGAACCTTTCTACTAGATCCACTTTGCAGATTATTTTTAGTGGGCCTATGTTGTAAGAATTTCTTATGAGTCTTATTCTTAGTACCTGTGGTCTCTCCTTAAGTTAAGGATATGTTCTAGTTCTTTATTTGGTATCTTAAGTTGATGTTTTGTCTATGCTACTTTGTACCCTAATATTTCCCCCAAACTTAAGAAACACTTATTTCTTAAGTGGATAGAGGCAATTAGTCATGCAAGTCCACAGTTAGGCAGCAGGGCAGGGTGGCACCTTTATAGACTGACTCATTCAGAGAGGCACAACCTTTTAGTAGGCTACAAAAGTTCATTCAAAGCATCTGACAAAGTAGAGTGCAGCTTACTAAATAAAGGTTGTGTGTCTCTGAATGAATCAGTCTTTAAGGCAGTGGTTCTCAGCCCAGGTGCCCCAAATGCCAGGAGGTACAAGGAGATAAGCACAGGCTCCAGCTGGTCTTTGCCACTTCTCTTTGGTCCCACACCCCTCCCCAATGCCTTGCTCCTCTACCAGGAGGAAAGCACTATAATAAAATTAGACTTTAAAATGGGGTGGAACTTGAAGGGGAACAGAATGGAGTCAATCGCCATTATGTGTAAGCGAGCCGGTCACATACACAGCTTAAGCTGTGAGGAAGGGGGTCGGACTCGATGATCTGGGGGTTGGACTCGATGATCTGGGGGTCGGACTCGATGATCTATTGAGGTCCCTTCCAACCCTAACATCTATGAATCTATGTGCAAAAGCATCACAAAGGATGTATCCTCATTGGGGGATCCAGTATTGACTTGGCAGAGGGAATGATTTGGGAATCAAAGTCCTTTTGCCAACCTGTACCTATCATCTACCCTCTCTCTGAAAATAGGACTACTCCTTTCAGGTACTGTGAAGTGATTTTTTTTTTTTTTTTTAAGAACTACAATAATACCTCCTGATCTCAGCTAATAGGGCAAAACTCAGGTACACAGTTCCTCAGTTTCATAGACATTATGGCTGGAAGATCATCGAGTCCAGCCCCCTGCCCCAGGGGCAGGAAGTCAGCTGGGGTCACAGAATCCCAGCAAGATAAACACCCAATTGACTCTTAAAGGAGTCCAGAGTAGGTGCTTGCACCACCTCTGGCGGTAGTCCATTTCAGTTTCACAGCAATTTCTCTTCAGGTAAATTTCAAAGCCCTTACATTTCTCCTGATTTAATTTAATTGCTGATATTAATAAAGACAAAGACAGCTCTACCATAAGACTGTAAGGTCTGCATGTAATTGGCAAGTACTCATAAAGCAATTTTATCACTATCACCTACCTAAAATTACCATATGTATGAAATGAACATTAAGTCATTTAACAATATAATTGTTTCTTACCTGTATTAGATACTTGGGGTCCACATTTAAATAAGGAGACAATGGGCTCATTCCAGTCACTGCAGCAAGGGGAAGAAAAGAACACTTTGTAAATATTAGCAGAAAAGGGCAAAGATGGTTCGGAATGCAAGTAATGATAATTCTCACAGCAGTTTTATTTAAAATCATTTTATAGCTAATGAATCCTAAATACCATTTATAATAATAATACAATAATAACCCCACTTACATACATCTAGATGGTATATTATTTTCATTGTCACCATACATCACAATCAAGGGATTGGTTGTTAAGAAAACTGACATCGATTCCCTAGTCTCACTGATTTATGTGTCCTTAACACTATTTAACTTCTATGCCTCCATTTCTACATCTGTGAAATGGGAGGATGAGTCTTTTATCTTTTCTGTAAACCACTTTTGGTATATTATTCAGTTTATAAATCAACCCCACACTTCCAGATTCAGTTTTAGAAAAACGGTTTTCTTTCCTGAAGATAGTCAGCAACTTCTGATTAAAGTCCTTGAACTGCTTTTACCCCTTTAAAATCCCACAAAAGAATTCTTCTACAACGCCCCACAAAAAAAAAAACCTCAAGGAAAGGACACAAAGGATTAAATGCACTAAAATTCTGAAATAATAAAAAAGCATCCTCTGTACCAAAGATAATTTTGCTCAAGGCTTAGGTCTTTGGCCTAAAAATTTGTTGTCCATACATATTAGGGCAATCACATGCACATACAAATTGGGGAATAACTTAGTAGGCTGCAGTACTACAGAAGTGGATCTGGGGGTTATAGTAGACCATAAGCTAAATGAGTAAAAAGTGTGCTCTTGCTGCAAATAAAGCCAAGAGCATGCTGGGCTGTATGAATAAGTGCTGCCTGCAAAGAAGTGATTTTTCCACTCTATTCAGTACTGGTGAGGCCTGATTTAAAATACTGCATCAGTCTTTGGGCACTGCACTTCAAGAAAGATGAGGAAAAAATCAGAAAGCCCAGAGAAGAGAAACACAATGAATGAAATGTTTAAGAAACATTATGTGCAAGTAAGGTTGAAAAATAGGATTATTTAGTCTGGAAAAGAGAAGATTGTAGGCTGGGATTTAGTAAATCTTCAAGTATGTGAAGGATGGCTAAAGGAGTATGGTGATAAAGCAGCGCTGCCTAACCTTTTTGCCCCAGGGGCTGGATGGGCAGTGCCAGGCCCCTCTGTAGGCCAAATCTGGCTGATGGGCCTATCTGGCTGTGGCAGGGTGTGCACAGTCCAACCTTGATCTGATCACCTGAGGTGGGGGCAGGCAGGGTAGAGCAGCCCTAATCCAGACATGTCGTGAAGAAAGGAGGGGGAGGATCAGCACCGATCAAAACATCTGGGTTGTGGGGGAAGCAGTCTGGGCTAATCTGGATGCAGAGGAGGCAGGCCTTGCCCTGATCCTGTAGGCAACGGCCTGGGGGAGCCTGAATCCAGCCATGCAGAGCTTCCACTGCTCCCAAGTTTTCCAACCCATGAGGATCCCCCCACAGGCTGGATGCTATGTCTCTGCGGGTCAGAGGGTGAACACCCCTGTGTAGCCACATGGGACAGGACCAGAAGAAACTGACTTAAATGGCAAAAAATGAAATTTAAGTTGCTTATGAGGGACAGCTTTCTAACTATGCGGTTGGTTGAGAACTAGGACAGGCAACCTAGAGAAGCTCTAAAGTTTCCCTCCTTGGAAGTTCTTAAGAGCAGGTAAGGGTGGTCTGAAATGATTTTAGTCTAGGATGATTCTGATTAAATGACTTCCAGGGGTCTCTTCCAGCTCAATTTTTCTATGATTTTAAGAAAAATATTTCTGAGTCAATAGAAATTGCTCACAGCCTTACACACATAACCTATCTAATGCCAGATGTGAAGCGCAGTTCAGGATTCAGGCTTTACATGACACAGAGCTAAAACCTTGGACCCAAGCATCCTTGGTCAAGGCTCGCAAGCCCTAATTCCCCAAGAGATGCAGGGAAGGAGCTGTGCGGGAGGGGCAAACTGGGAATTGTTTTCTTTGTGGAAAACGCTGGTTCTGTTGAATCTGAAGCTTTTTCCTCTTGGTTTTGACCAACCTCCCATGAATGCAAAGCAGGGTCCCGCAAACCCCCGGCCCTCGCCTCCATACCATGCAGCTGCTGGTCTGGGTGCCTCCTTTTGATGTGCAGCTCGTAGCACTGGAGGGCTCAGCCGTTCGGGCACAAACTGAGCCCTCCCCGTCCAAGCCCCTTCCTCAGCCCAAGCTGCTGCTCTGCTTTCTGCGTCCTGCCTCGCTCCCCCCCCGACCGTTCCTCAGCTCCCGGCCGGGACACGGAGGGTTAACGCCGCCCCCCCAGCGTCACCTCCCCCGCGCCTTCCCTGGGGACATAAGACCCACCCCGCCCTCCCCACGGCTTCATCCCTGAAGCGGGAGGAGGCCCTTGCCCGGGGGGCACTTACGGGGCACGCCGGCCAGGTCCGCGTGCGAGTAGCCCGGGCCCCCGGCCCCGAAGAGGCTA
>NW_005842383.1:777075-847453 GCF_000455745.1 Alligator sinensis | reverse complement strand
CCGCGCCGCACTGCTTTCCGGACGGGGCTGTTGCCATGGCGAGCGGCGGAGACATTTTGATGCCTGCCTCGGTCTGTGGAGCCCGCCCGCCGAGTGTGCCGCCCCCAGGAAGAGAGCCCGACTGAGCCCGGCCGTCCCCCGCTCGCCGCCGCCCCCCGCCCGCAGCGCCAGCCTCGCCGCCGCCGTGGGGAACAAAGGTTGGTACCGCCCGGCCCGGCGGGGCGCCCCTTCCTGCGGCCGAGATCGGGACCAGCCTCCCGCCTCGTCCGTAACTGGAGCCGAAACCGCGGAATCGCCCCCTAGCCGGGGGCTCGTCCCGGGAAAAGGCTCCATCTTCACAGTCGTGGAAGTCGCGAGACGCCCCGAGGGAGTGGCTGAGTGTCCCGGCCGGAGCCGGCCCTCCCGTCCCGCTTGTTGAAAGTCCTCACTAATTTTCCCCGGGAGCCCGAGGGGAAACATTGGGAGGAATCACTCCTTTGGGTAACCAGAGGTTTCCTTTAAAAAAACAAAACAAAAACAAAAAACAAATAAACAAAAAACGTTTTAAAACAACAATAAATCCGGTGTAGTGTCAAGGCTGATGTCGTTGCAGCTCCTGGAAGCTGTGGGGTCTGACTTTTGCTCCCACCCTGCAGTGTGAGGCATCATGGCCCTGGAAGGCCCTGTCCTGCAGCAGTTGTGCATGCTGTTTTTCCAGCTGTTTGTAACTCCAGGGCTGTTTAACATACCTTATTGCACTTGATTTTGGCTTCTACTGGGATGAACATTAACAGAAAAGTGTGTGGCATTGTTCAGTATCTCATTATTTCGCTTAGTTGCTGAGTTTCATGGGATTCCAGCTCATGAAATCCATCCCCCCTGCTTTTGGATTTTTCTCATTTCTGCTCCAGAGGCCCAGGATGTTCATATTGTTATTATACTAATATTATATTATGCTATTATATTATCAGGAGTTGAATATTACATTGCTGTACAGAAGAAGCGTGTACATGCCCAACCAATGGAGCATTTGTCTGTTCCTAGTGTTGTAAGCCTAACACAGGGAGCAATAACATGAAGTAGATTTCGGGGAAGGGGTAGAAAAAAAGAAAAAAAATCTTTCGGTGTGTCTTATGCAGAAGACTACAGGCCTTCAAAGTAAAGTGTAGCTTGTTTTGTTTTTTTTAGGGAGGTAGTCACCAAAAGGAAGACTCAGTGGTAGGGGATGGTTTGCAAAGATGGTGGTTATTTCTGTAAAGATCTCTTCAGAGCAACATTGTTATCCAAAGAGTCATCTGACAATTAAGTTTTTCTGTTGTGTGGTAGGTTCTGGGAAGTGCGTATTCCTTAGTGGATATCCTTTTGAAACTTGATTATAGCTTTCAGTTTAAATATATATTTTGAATTACTCTTATTTTTAAAGCTAGTGTTCAGTGTAGGTTGTTCCTTTTTAATTTTTTTCTTTTTGGTCCAGTCTGCTTTTATCACTACAAACAAGATAGAATAGTAAAGGCAGTAAAGAACTGAAGGATTTCATAGTGGTTTCTAGATTGTAGGGACTATTTAAATATGAGTGGCCTTTTCTGTTTTGCAGCTGTCTTTTTGCTCTTCCCTTATGTGCCAGTTAATAATTGCTCCTTTTGTCTGTACAGGTTTTTCTCAAGTTTCAAAGTGACTGGCTTTTACCGACATGGCTGGGTTTTTTTGTAAAGACTAACACTTACAGCGAGCAATAGTAAACTTCTCAAGAAGTTTAACTACATCAATACAATGTTTACAGTTCTTATAAGAAGTAAGGTTGAAATATTTTGGGGAAAAAGGATCGATATTCTTATTATATTTGCGTTGTAATTTGCTGTGAAGAAATAAATACAGTTTGATCACTTTCGTTAAAGTTGGTCCAGAGAGGTGATACTCCCTCTCTACGTGACATTGGTAAGGTCACAATTGGAGTACTGCATCCAGTTCTGGGCACTGCACCCAGTTCTGGGCACTGCACTTTAAGAAGGATGTGGCCTGCCTTGAGAGGGTTCAGAGGAGGGCTACCTGCTTGGTTGGAGGGCAACAGGGCAGGCCCTATGAGGAGATGCTGAGGGACCTGAACCTGTTCAGCCTCAGCAAGTGGAGGCTGAGTGGGGATTTGGTGGCTGCCTACAAACTCCTTAGGGGAGATCAGCAGCAAATAGGAAGGGCCCTATTCCCTCCAGCAGCACCTGGGGTGACAAGGAACAATGGCCAGAAGCTGCTGGAGAATAGGTTCAGGTTAGAGATTAGGAGGGACTGTTTCACTGTCAGGGTGGCTAGGACCTGGAACCAACTTCCTAGGGAAGTGGTGCTTGCTCCTACCTTGGGTAAATTAAAAAAGAAGTTGGACGAACACCTGTCTGGGGTTGTGTGATCCCAGCGTGTGCTCCTGCCAGTGGCGGCAGGTCAGACTAGATGATCTGTTCAGGTCCGTTCTGACCCCAAACTATTATGAAACTATGATGTGGAGTTTAGCAGTTGTAGAGAGACTGAATGGCTGAATACACCACTCCAGTTCCTGTAGTCTACAGAACATGAGGTAGGTGGTCCATAGAGATCTGCCTGGGCAGATGGTGCCAAACCTCCATGTTTCTATCATGCATCAGAAAACCTTAAAATACATTGCCTTCTTAATACTACTTTTCCATAAAGAAATATTTGTAGTTGTAGCAGGGAGATTATTTGATGCACAGTAGTGAAGGGTGGTGTATGCAGCCCTAAGTGGGAGGGGAAATGCTCACGGAACCCTCTTGCATTATGTTGCTCTCTGTCCTGTGAAATGATTGGAAAATAGCCAGTTGAAAGACTTAGTATTTTACTAATAAGCACCTGGTTCAAATTCAGCCCAGGTGGGAGGTGATTCAAAGTTGCAATGGGCACAGTCTAAGCAGATAAGTGGCTGTAGTGGCTGCTTGATGGTCTTGGTTCAGTGATACAAAAAAACTACCATTAATGGGAGGAAGTGGAGCTAGGATATCAACAATAAAGTTGTAAGTTTTTTTTTTGTTTGTCTTTAAGCCTGGTTATGGTTGTAAAGATTATCTTCTAGGTCTGAACTGAATGTAAATGTAAGTTGTTTTCCTAGTCTCCAGGTAACTATTTCCTATGCTTCTGCTGAAAGCTTTCAGCAATCTGCCTCAACATCATGGAGTTAAAGTAGTAGTTTATTTACAGATTTCACTAAAACAATGCAATAAAATGAACAATAAAAATATTTTTAATATAACATTGATCTAATTTTGCTAAACTCATACAATGAGATTATCCAGTCAGTCAGTTTACACAAAATTAAAACAGAAAATAAAATATTATGATGATAAAGCGAGAATGAAGCATTGGGCAGTAAAGCAGCACAGGAGAATTCAGTTTGGTTTTGGCCCTTGTCTGTGTGTGTGTTACCTGCACACAGAACCTAAGGAGTATAGGGTAGTCTCTGATTTGTAGTCACCAATGACTGTCCTACTTGTATCTGTGGACTCAGAGGATTAACTAGATGCTAAGGGCCATGTAGCTGTAGCGTCACATGGCAAAAACACTGCCATAGCATTGTGTCATGAGTATTAGGTTACTGTGCAGTCAGCATCACAAAAAAGGCATCCATTGGTGCTGCTGCGCAGCAACTCGGGTATAAACAAGTACTAAATGACTATGCAGTAACCTGAGTTACTGATCCATAGCGCCAACAAATGTCTTTTCGGTGACATTGACTGTGCAGTAGTCTAATACTACTTGTTACTGCACAGTCAATTAGTACTTGTTTATACAACCGCATATTCTCAGTGTCTTGTGTAGATGCAGCCAAGGAGAAGCAAATAGCTCCATACCTAGGTGAGAATAAGCTTATGGTCTGGAACATAGCTGGATTGTCAAATTATCTGACCCATTGTGGAGAGTTCTCATTAATGATTAATAATCAATGATTTTGTCATTGTGGTTTTGCAAGAGTTGTGGTAGGGGAATATGCTGTGTATTCCTGGATGTATTTGATTTTATAAAAATGACTGGAAGGATAGAACTAAAGGATGGCCATAGGGAAGCTTGATTATACTTACCTTGATAAGGAGTCCGATTGAGGGATTAGAAATTGATATACGCGCTAACCATCTACTAGCAGCTCTCATTACATTTCATAATAGACCTCCCTTGATATTTATTGATGTCAATTTCTCACCATTCACATCTAGATACAATGCAATCTTGAAACGTGTGTTGTTATATAATGCTCTTGAGATTATTCAAAATACATTTTCAGAATAACAATAGTAGGGGATTTGAATTCTAGAATTGGTGGTAGTAACCCCCATGTGATAAAGCTGTCATAAATGAAATATGGGCAATCTCCCAAGCAACCTTCTGTGATAATCAGCTAAATGAAGGAGGGTGGTACTTTTTGAAATACATTGCAGAGGGGAATTTTAGAATGCTGAATGGACAAACTGGCATTAAGAAGACTTTGATCAGTTTTATGTATGATTTCCAGGGCCCTAATAGGCAGTGAATCATGTCTATTTCATATTGCTGTAGCTGGTGCCTGGGGACAGCAGCAAGGCAGGCATAATAATAGATTATTTGTGATGGGAGAGAACCCCAGAACTGGAGGCCATTGCAACTATGAGACTTTTATTCTATCCCCTCCACAGAAGGCAGGGATTTCAGGGGGCATGGGAGAATGGCAGAACAAATACTTGCAGTGTAGGCTACCTGTGCCCCCCAAAATACCTTTTCATGTGTATTTTTTAGTTCTGTTATTTTAACCCAAAGGTAGCATTCTGTTATGCGGATTTGGATAATGCAAAGCCTAAATTCTTTTCCTCCTAATATAGGATATGTTTGAAAGAAAGTGCCTAGTCTGAAGGAAAGGATAGATGGCTTGCATGTTGACAGAAGATGAAAAGAACAGATTAATTCAAATCAGCATGTTGTGTGCATTCTTTTGATTTGTATATACATTTTTGGCAAACTTATATTTTTGGCTTTTGAAAATTTTGGAACAAATGAATGCATGAATTAAAGCTACTCCTGGTCACTTTTAACATACACTGTTGATTTTTAGGGGTGCAGGCATATCAGCCAATACCGATCTGATTTCCAGTGCAGCTGTGTCTAACTGGTAAGTCTGTTGTGGTGAAAGGGGAGGGAAGGGGAAGGGCGGGGGCAGATCAGTGTCCCCTGTGGTGAGGGAGGGAGTAGGGCTGGGGTAGGCACTGCCCAGCGAGGGTGGAGCAGGCACGGGACAGAGCTGCGGTTCGTCCAGGGAGTGTAAATTTGAGGTGGCTGTGCCCCCCCACCCCGTAGCCTCCCTCCCAGCGCTGCCACCCGCCTCAAGCACAGCACAGTGTGGCCCCCAGCCTCCCGGGCCTTGATCTACTCCCCCACACCCCTTCTCTCCACCTGCCTCTTCCACCACAACAGACTTACCAGCCAGGTGCAGCTGTCCAAGCTGCCAGGTGTGCTCCTCTCTGCCTGTGTGCTGCGCAGCAATTGTGTGCACGCACGAGCATTTATCGGCCAAATTATCGGCCACTTCTGGCAGGTTTCCAATATAGTCGATTTTCTTTATATCGGTACCGATCTGATATCGGACCAATATATCAGTGCACCTCGATTTAATTTTTACCCCATATGGTAAGAGCTATATACACTATGCACAAATTGGCTTCACAGTAAGCCTACTATAATGTTAATGTTAGAAAAACGAAGGGAAATCGTGCATATTGATGTTTAATTCTTTCCATCTCGCTGCAAAATATAGTTGCCATACAGTCTCTTGAAGGAGTTACCAGTTCTTGGTTTAATAGTTAGGTTTATTTGGTTTGGTGCTGGCAATTAAAAGATAAATTTGACTTACTTGATTTTTGCCTTGCAAATATCCAGTGTATCCTTTTTAACCCTATATACTGAAGGTATGTATTGATACCAGCCAGAGAGATGGAAGCATTTCCTCTTTATGAAATGAAAGCAAGAAGAGCAATAGAATGACTAAACAGGTCTCACCCATGCCACTGCGTCCAATTAGTTAATCTTATATTGGTTTTGAATAGTGAGTAGATACTGTACCTGCTGTACTTGGCAAATGATCCTGAGGTGAGAGCAGGAGTTGCAGAAAGAAATAAGCCTCTAACTTTATCTAACCTGCAGAGAGGGGAAGTTAGCCATGTTAGGCTGAGGGTAGGGCACGATGGCACCTTGTCAGCATCTGGAGAAGCAGGCCATAGCCTATGAACGCTCATGCTGAGTGAATCTGTAAGGTACTACCCCTGCCCTACCTTTTATTTAACATATGTGCTTAGAACTTGTAAGGGAATATAGCTAGGTATGTTACATATGAAACAGTTATAGAATTTTAAAATCATTAGTCCAAACAATTAGCAGTGATGATAATGACAATTTATGAGATACTTTACTTGCAGCCAGTTACTGAATGTCATCCTACTGGTATTTGAAAGTATTACAGTTTATTGACTAATGTTTCATGTTGTAATGTAATGTAGTGTCATGATTTTTCAGTTTACAAACAAAGGACAATTACCACTTGGTTGGAGAATAAAGGACCCAAGACAACTGAATCAAAAAGGTAAAAGCTATAATGTAACCGCTTGAAAGATGTCTCTTTTGGCGGGGGGGGGCAGTAACTGCCTTTTAAAATGAATCCTGTTAAATCAAAATGGAAGTAAGAGTTATTAGTGACTACAGTCCTATTTGGTTTAACAGCCTGCAATAATCACTCAAACCTGTTGGCTTAGAGTCCTGTTGTCAACAGTTTTGCAAGCTATACATTTTTATCAACCCGTCCAGTTTTGTTTTAAAAAAATAAAATAAAATTGCATGGACTGCAGTGGAACTGTCTGCATACACAAGGGATTAATTTGGAGCATGCTTTAGTAGCTGCCTAATTGTGCATTTGTATGTCTCATTAGCTATTATGACAGCTTTGCTATTTTATTAGTCTGAAGCAAACGTAAAATTTAAGGCTGGTTGGGAGAGGTGATGGGTTCAGGTTGTTGTAATTGGTATTATACCATTTTTTATTTATTTATTTTTAAAGCACACCCTAAACCTGGAGTAACTTTACACAAACAGTGGAGAATTACTTCTGAAAGAACTGGAGTAAAACTAGTTAAACTGGTTTGTGTCATTGGTCCAACTCCATTTCAGGATAGTTGTTTGCTAAAGGCAAGCGGTCTGTTACCTACTTCGTTACCACTTAGCAAGGTGCTTAATGTTTGAATGATCCCAAGATACTAGCATCGCAAAGGAACAGATATGCAACTCTAATTTATATAGACATATACAACCATTATAAATTATAACGGGGTTTGTATTTATCTGTCCAGGTCCTTTCTATGTTATAGTAGTATCATCTCTATGGACTACTGTCTAAAAGATAGGAAAGACTTTTTTTTTTTTTTAAATTAATTTAGCTGTCTGATAATCCTTCACCCTAAACAAACAAGTTTCTTTGGATGAATATGAATTTTTTTTCAAAAACTCATATTCCAACTCAAATAGTTGGAAAAATTCTTAGTGAGCATTCAGGCTCTAACACTTTCAGTGGAAAATCATCATGTTTCATTCCGAAGGTAAATACAAAAAAGTAACTTATACATAAGTGAAAAATAATTGGAAATGAAAATCCTTAGTAATGATCAAATAACCAACAAAAATAGGAAAATGCCATTAAAGGGAGGGATTAAATGATACATTTGTATAGTGGGGATATAGGCTCTCAGTTGTCTGTATAATATGAACCATATGTAGAGACATACCACATTCTTCTCAAAAAAGATGAGTTAAGGGTGGAATAGGGGCCTTTTATTTCAAATTCCTTTTCACTGTGTTTGTAATGTGAGTTCTTTAAAGAGACACAGTCATGTTAAAACTTAGCTTAAATTATTCTTTGTGCAACTACACTCACCCTCTAGTTCCTCTCCTAGTTTTTATGATCTTATAATTAAGTTTTATGTTCTTATAATTCTGTACCTGTTTCTGTTTTCAACAAGGAGAACTGAGCTCTAGCAGTGTTTTCTATCAGTATGGACTTTTGGTATAGACAGAACAATTTACAGGATGGGAGTCTCGTTTATTCTCCTGGGAAACGCTAATATTTACTATTTATGAAGTGCTGACAAAGAGACTGTGCAGAAATGTGCAATTTTTAGCTAATGTGTTTCATTTGTTGAAATTGAAATAGAAGTGACTTTTTTCCTAAGTCGTCATTTATTAGGAAGTGGATAGTAACATAATCGGAACAGAAGAAATTGTCTAGGTAAATTGTTGTGCATCAGGATGTAAATGTTTTAAGATGAAAGTTCCTCAGACTCCTTTTGGTTAGAGTAACTATTCTGTTAGCATATCCTTTTCAGGGTCAGGTTATTCTTGGTGGTTCATTTTATCCTTTTATATTTTGACTCCTCTGTTGAGTCTTAGCTCTTAGTACTGAGTGAGGGACTGTCATATCCTCAAAGAGAAGAACATTATTATTCATGGAGAGGGCTGCAGAATTTCAAGATGTTTAGTAGAACTTATAAATATCTATCCATTGATAAGTTTCTTATCTATAGGCAGTGAGATGGGGAATGACCAAACAGCAGCATCTAAGACATTTAATTTGTATTATTTATTCTATAATATCACAACATCAATTTCTATTTGAAGATCTTAAAGTGCATGAATACATTTAGTTTCACACTGTCCATAATACGTAGCTAAGTACTGTTTTGCAAATAAGAAAAAGTAAGCACAGAAGTGAAATGACTTTCCAATCCATGAGAATTTGAGAGAGAAACCAGGTCCTTTGATTCACAGCGCTTTTCTTTAACTATTCAGTCATGCTTCTCTTAATTCTCTGTGTAATATTTAGTCTAGGCCTGACTTGGGGTACCTCTATGTATAGAACAGTAATGAATTTAATAAGTCTCAGTTTTTATTAATACTGTATTGTTTAGGAATATTGTTTATGTGCATTAATTTCTGGATGTATAAACAGAATCAGAGTAAGGAGGTATATGTGACATTGGTTTCAATTTAAATTGGTATTAAGGTACAACTTCTTAATTATAAGGCTAACCTATCATTGGAACGGGTTATCAAAGTAAGTGACTAATACATCATTACTTTTTGCAGTTTAAATGGTTACAGGTTATTTTTCTAAAATTTATGTCTTACTTCAACTAAAAGGTATTGGTGGTGTTCCCTTATTAGGGGACAATAATTCCCCCTTTTGTAAATGTTCCTGGATGAAATTCTATGACTTTAGGAGACCCAGTGGCTTTTAAATCTATTTATAAAAATTGCACCTGGGGGGAAACATTCAGCTCTACACATTTCATCTTTTTTTTCCCCCACAGCTTGCAAGACGAGACGAGTAACATGGAAGCCAATCCCAAGATGACTTCAGTTAAAAAAGATCGCTTTTGTGAACATGATGTGAAAAAGCTAGAGAACGTTTGTCAGGAAGGTTATCCAAGATTATCTGCAGAAGCAAGCACAAAACATGTCAATTTGCCTCAGACAGGCAATGTATGTAAGTGGGAGGCTGAGGAGACTCGTAGCGATCAGCTCTCAGAAGACCCTGTGAAAGGAACATGGCCTGGAGACCAGTTTGAAAATGCCAACATTGATCAAATACACAAAACCAGCAAGCAGGCTCACAGAGCTTGTGAAGAAAGTAGTAACAATTGGACTTACAGGAAATTATCATCTGGGAGATCTGGGAAGATAACAAACACAAAGCATCCATCAAAAGATGATGAGACAAAAGGGCTAGTGACTTCATGTCACTCACAGAAGCTAAAGAGTTGCAATCCTGTCCATGTAGTCTGTGTAACTAATGAGACAGAGGAGGAGGATGTAGTTCCAGAAAGCCCACTCTCGGATGCAGGTTGTGATGCCTGTGTATCTGATATTGGAGGACCTGGAAAACTGAGCAAGTGCCAAAGTAGTTCTGGGGATTCAACTGCTTTTGAGAGAGAAAGTGAACCTGAGTCACCAATGGATGTTGACAATTCTAAGAACAGCTGCCAGGGATCAGAGGCTGATGAAGAAACAAGTCCCTTTCTTGAAGAGACAGGGGATGTTGACATGTCAAAAGCCACAAACAAATTTTCCAGACTTACACGAGGAGATGCTGAACTGGAATTGAGAAAGTCACAGATGTCTTCCAAGAGTTGTGAAAGTGCTCTATTTAGCCTCAATTTTGAGGGAATGAGCAACTCCATCAAGGAGGATGAATTGCCCACAAAGTCATCTGGGATTTCTACTCCATCATTAGAATGCAAATGTGCAAAACAGTGTGGGAAGAAGGACTCTAAAATCACTGCTCATTTCATGAGGATACCTAGGTCAGAGGAGAAAAGGTAACCCTCTGTTTTCTACCTCCTCCCCCTCTTTAATATTTTCTCTTCAGTGACAGTAGAGTGAATATTAGATTATTCTTAAATAAGGTTTGCAAAATTATGTGCTAAAGGGAGGAGAAACATTAGATTTGATTTTTTTTTTTTTTTTACCATATTTGTTTGAATCCAAGACAAGGTTTTTTTTCCCCCTCTATTCAACATGGCGGGGAGGGGGGACTGGGGGAAAGGGGAAGAAACCTTGTATGGATTCAAATATAGCCTGGGGCAGGCAGCTGCTGCAGTTCTAGCTCTGGTTCCAACTCTAACTTTGGTCCTGATCCAGGGGAGACCATGCATTATGTTGTGGTTGGGGGTGCAGGGGAGATGCACAGCCATGGGGGAGCTGCTGTGGCTCTGGCTCAGGACCTGACCTGGGGCCAGGACCGGAGCTGCTGCTTCCACTGCTGCCTGGTTGGGGCCAGAGCCACCATGTACTCTGTGCCTTGCCTGGACCCATAACAGCTGTATAGGGTAAGCAAGTGGCTGGAGAAGGAGGCATGGGGTCAGGGTAAGGAGGTAAGCAATAGGCAGCTGTGGGGGACAGTCACTGGGGGAGTAAGGGGCAGGAATCAGGCTGCCTGCTTCCCTGCCCATCTGTGTTGGGGTTACATTAAAGAGAACTCTCCAAAAATAGATTCTATATCTGGAAAATTATATATTTGTTATAATTTTCTAGATATAGAATCTAATTATTGGGACATCATTTTAAATTCAAAGTCATCTTGGATTTGGATACATATGGTAAAGATAGCAGGCTTATTTAAATATATATCCAGGTGCAATTCTAATGCACAGAATTAAATCAGAGGAACCCTGTAAAAGGGATGTTAAGAAACAGGAAAGACCAGGGGAAAGGAGAAAGACCTGACAGTATGGTCTGAGGCATGCCACTTTAGAGAAGTTGAGATAATGACTGAGTCAGCAGTTGAGGAGAGAATCCACCTAGCTGGCTCCCTACACTTTTGAATGAGATGTTCTTTCCAAGGTCAGGGATCAAAGGAGTTCTAAAAGGTGAAACATTCTAGAAATAAAGGACACTTAATCAAGGGTATATGAACAGAGTGTTGACAGTGTGACTCTGACACAGGAGATGTAGAGACAGATGCTGAAAGCAGGTTAGATAGATTTTTTTTTTTTTTTTTTTTTTCCAGCTCCAGAGCTAGCAGGGCTGTGGGAAACATGCAAAGGTGTGTAGGCCTATTAATGTTTTTAAGCTTTGCTCTGAATGCTTTACATGTCTGAGAAATGAATCGGTACTTTGTTTTAAAAAATATTGACTGTGTTTCTGCAAATATGTACTGTCACAGGCTCCCCTCAGGGAAACTTCTGCAGGTCAGAACTCCAGATGGACCCCACCAATTCATGGCTTGTAGGGGCTGTAACTCAGGCCACAGACAGGCAGAGATGTGGATTTTCTGGAAAGTTTCGAATTGGAAAATTTTCCAATGCCCTAAATAGAGCGCAATCTGATTTAGCATGTTTATTTAACTGCTATTTATTAAACAAACTAAAAAAGTACCCCCATGTTAATTTTATGTCCCCATAGCCACAAGTATTTGAACTGAAATATTTGGTTAGGAAAAATATTAAATACAGCACACTTAATGTGGTTGAATTTGTTTGGATACAACATTTAAAAGCTTTATGTGGGAAGAAATTATTTTTATTGGAATACCTGTAAAAATGTAAAGACAATACACAATAGCATGTACTTCCCTTACATTGTTTACATTTTAAGAAAAAAAAAATGAAGGCACTGAAAGCTGTTGACACTAATTTTAGCACACCCAAGGAACTATGCGTGATATGCCATGGTTGTCCACTTGTCTTCTTTTAACAGAGTTTAACTCTCTTTGGCTGAGGTCATTGCGACACCTCCAGTTTCACTGTCACTATCTGTAGAATCACTTGCGCTACTTATTAGCTCCATTTCAGAATCAGATTGAGGCAAATGCAATTCAGAACTACTTGAACCACATTCTCTTTCACTAGAGGATGGTTTTACCAATGAGTCTGTGGACAAGATCATCACACTGCATCATCTTCACTAATGGTGCTTCTGACTGATTCTCCAGAAGCAAGAGATTTTGAAAAATAGAAACAAGCTTAGCGGTGTGTTCATTTGTTAGTCTATTCCTCTTTTTTGTCTTGATTGAGCTGAAAGGCTTCCAGCTCCATTCACAAGAAGCTGCTGTTGGTGGAATGCTTAGGATCCTTAGAGCAATCCTGGACAACAGCCAGGTGTTACAGTATCCCTTCCAGCACGTGAGAGGAGACGCATTCTCTGCTGTCCGACAAATGTTGTCTTTGCTCCAAATTTTGTTTTGTGTTGTTTTTTTTGCGCGGTACTTGGCAATCTGTCATCACAGCTATTTCACTGATGTTGGGGATATTTTTAGCTACTTCCATAATTGTTTCGAGAGCAGTAGATTATTCATCTGATAAATGTTGTCCTCTCTGTTTGAGGATTCAAAAAGTTTGCTGCCAGATGAACTGGATGAGAGCAAAACTCGTATCTCTTGGTAAACATTTATTTTACTACTTTTTTTGGATAGAGGTGAAGAAGCAAAAGCTCAATTAGATTTTCATTCAGTTGTCTGAATATCTCTGGAATATCTGAAAGGCTTGGTGTAACTCCTTCAAGTTTCTTGATAGCCACTGAAACTGGTAGTAGCAAATTGAATGCTCCTTGAACTCGAACCCAGAACACATTGTTTTCAAGAATCTGCTTCTGAAAGTTCACGGGAATAATCTGGGATAGTGTCATCTATTGAAGCACGTTGCAAACAGTTCTTTGTGCACAGCAAACTATGTAAACACTTTGTAGATGAGCCCCATCTAGTTTCTCCTGGCAATGAAAGTGCACTTTCCTTCCCCTGCTTCTCTTTCTGTAATTTCTTCAAAGTCTGATTAGAAACATGATGATGGTGAAATACCTTCACAATCGCTTTGCAGTTTGCTGATACTGTCTTCATTGTATTCACACTTTGTACTTTGCTGAAAGATTCAACCCATGAGCAAGACAGTCAAATACCATTAAATAAGGATACTTTGCCTTTAATACTTACCATGCAGCTTTTATGTTACTCTCATTATCAGTTACAAGGGCTTGTGCCCTGGAGGGACCTGCACTTTCAATCTCTTCATTCAGTAATTTGGCTATGTATTCACCTGTATGACAAGAAGATTTGGTAGCAATTGCTTTCAGGAATACTGATTCAAGTGTTGCTAACATAATGTTCAATGAAGGATTTCTTTGTATATCAGTCCATCCATCTGACATTGGAGTCAGTGATTCTGCTTGACTAGTCCTTTGAATAACCATTGTTTGAACTCTGTCATACTCTCTATTTAAGAGAGAATGTGATAACGTGATGGTAACTTATATGATGGATGAATTGGTTTGTAATGTTCCTTCCAGTATTAATTTTGAGTTCTGGAAAGTGGTGTATCACTTGCAAATACAGCATTAGCTTGAGCTAATGTCTCATCTGCTTTTTCTTGATCTTCTTTTGACATTTTTGTCCACAAAGCTCGATTAAAAGCTGCTTGATTAAATGCTAGTTGATTTACTAGCTGCGGCTAGTAAAGCGACCAAAATGCTGGCTTGCATCCATAGATGCTTCTCAAGCAAATCCCGGGACGTCATTCTCCCCTTGTACTTGGCCTTGGTGAGGCCGCAGCTGGAGTACTTCGTCCAGTTTTGGGCTCCACAATTCAAAAAGGATGTGGAGAAGCTTGAGAGAGTCCAGAGAAGAGCCACGCGCATGATCAGAGGTCAGGGAAGCAGACCCTACGATGACAGGCTGAGAGCCCTGGGGCTCTTTAGCCTGAAAAAGCACAGGCTCAGGGGTGATCTGATGGCCACCTATAAGTTTATCGCGTCTGACCACCAGTATCTGGGGGAATGTTTGTTCACCAGAGCGCCCCAAGGGATGACGACTAGGTCGAATGGTCATAAACTTCTACAAGACCGTTTCAGGCTGGACATAAGGAAGAATTTCTATACTGTCCGAGCCCCCAAGGTCTGGAACAGCCTGCCACCGGAGGTGGTTCAAGAGCCTACATTGAACACCTTCAAGAGCAAACTGGGTGCTTATCTTGCTGGGATCCTATGACCCCAGCTGACTTCCTGCCCTTTGGGCAGGGGGCTGGACTCGATCTTCTGAGGTCCCTTCCAGCCCTAATGTCTATGAAATCTATAAAAGCTTGACTGTCTTGAACAGCTACTCATGGTGCATCGCATATCTGGTGACAGTGATCTTGAAAGTGAGAATCCTGCTTTTTCTCCCAGACCTGACAGCTCAACTTTTTCATTTTCTATTTTTTGCAAATCTGCTATTTCACTTGAGCTACCAAGTTCCTGCAACAAGTGGGGACAAATTTTTATTTTAGTTTGGCCTCACCCACCAGAAGGAGAAGAAGCAGCAGAGAGCTTGCTTCCCCCCTCCCTGCCAGAAAGAATACTCTGCTGCTCAACTTGCTGCTCAGTTGCCCTGGGACAGCAGAGCCAAAGGGAAGTATAATCTGGCCTCTGCCATTGGCCAGGGGACTTGGCTCACTCTGCTGGGTTGAAATAATAGTTAACTATTTATCTATTATGCAATTAAAAAAAAATATGGTTAAACCTAAGCCACTTTGGGTGCTTAGTGCAAGGAGAAAATTGGGGCACAAATATTTTAAATAAATAAATGACAGTCCAGAGTTGCATTAACAACTTTTTAAAATTATGTTTTAAAACAGTAGAGATGCTTGTCTATACTGTGTGTTGTTTAACATTTATATTTACTTGCATAGGGTTCCTGAAATAGACTTTATTCAGATGTTGTTTCACCACTTCATTGTATTAGTTTTCTGTATATGGCTTGTACTCTTTCAGGACAGTTTCTACATGTTGTTAAATGTTTCTTGATTCTTGTTGCATTGTAAGCATACTCCTGCCCACAATATTTACATCTACTAACTTTCTTCCTTCCTTCAGTGGCTTGAACTTCACTAGAATGATAGGGTTTTTTTTTTTTTCTGATTAGGCATTATAACTACTTCAAAGCAAAAGCACTAAAAAACTAACAGATCTTATGCAAACACTTCCAACTTCCCCAACTCAAGAAAAGAAGTGAGAGACTGCTCTGTGTGTTTGCTGAACTGAAAGTAAAACAAAATTTTATCACAGTTTTAATTTTGCTTTCACTTGCAGTCTGAGATGAAATAAGAACTTTAACTTTGGTTTTGATTTGACCTGCACAGCCAGTTAGGTGAATTCATAACTTGATTTTTTGGTTTGGATTATTATGTGAGCGTATTCACCCTTCTGTTACAAATCAATAAAGCATGTATGTACTCTCTCACTTCCTAGGGATAATCACCTGAAAAACATTAATTACAACTTTGAAACTGCCAAGCTTGCCTAATATTGTATTGGCATCCATTCCTTGTTATAAATGAATGTTATGAAACAATGAATTTTTAGAAATGGAAAATTTCCCATGGGGAAAAATTAAGCACTGCTTAATTTTCTGCCCCATATCTGCATGCACCCTGATACTAGGGGGCTAATTTTGGGGGTAAAGTACATGTTTGTGAGAAAATATGGTAGTTGTACTTACCCCTGTTTAACTACAGATTTGTACCAAATCAGCATTCCTCTTTTATATAATTTTGTAATCTTCCTTGGATTTTTTTTTTCCATTGGAGAGCTAGGGAGTAACCTAAAAATTACGTTTTTAAAAAGTTGAGAAGTTCGGAAGGAAGTTGTACTGTATTTCTCACACTAATGAAGGCTGAAATAGATGTTGAATTTTATGCAGATATCAGGCTGTCATCTTGCAGGACCAGATTCATAGAGAGCTGAAGCTGGCAAACTTTCCACTTTATATGGAGAGAGTTCTTTGTTATGTATATGTACTAGAACAATGGAGAATTACAAGTTGTTAAATGGTAGCACAAACTTAGGAGAGCTGAAATGCTGAACAAAGTTGCCCTAAAAAGTATTGTATCAAGGTACTTTGTAGTTAGTTACAAGAGAGAAACTATATGTTTGGTAACGGGTATTATGGCCATAAAACGATTTCCTTGTCAGATACAACTGTCCACTGCATGCTTATTGTTCATAAATTAAAATTTGTAGCAATAAGGGCATGTTCTGCCTCTATAACATAGGGGGGAAAAAGTGATTATTTTTTTTGTATAGTTTTCCAGGTATTTTGTGTTAGTAAATTAGAATGATACGTTGCTTATCAAAGCTTGCTGGTCTGCGAGTCTGCCTAGCTGGATTTGTAACATTGTCCCTCTTGCTTTGTTTAGTATCCTGAGGGTTTATAATCCATTTTGGTTCTGTGTGAGAGAAGAAGAATATAAAAGAACCAAATACTGTTGGCTAAATATATGTTGCTACTACCAAAGTTAAAAGAAGGAGTTGTGCTTTTTGTCTCAAGACAGAATTTGGTTTGTCATTAGTATTTTTGTTGTTCAGATGGTAAATTGCATCATCAAGTGTAGTATCTGTTACCATCTGTGTTGGAGAATCTAGTTAGATTTTGCATGAGGGTAGACCAGGTGACCTCCTAGTATCTGCTTAAAATAGTGAATTATATGTTCTTACATTCCAAGATGTATATTTCTACAGCTCCACAATACCTTTTTAATAGCAAGTTCATATTAATTTTTTCACACTTGCATGTTGTGAGTAAAGCAATTATTTTTAGGTAAGAGACTCAAATAGTGAGCTTGCAGTACATAATTATTTCATCACACAGGTCTAAATTTAGCTGCTATTTATAGAATCTAAAAGTGGGAAAGAAGTGGAAACTAAAGCAGTTTGTGGATTTGTGTGTAGAGTTTTGTTTATGCAGCTTGCTTTGACAAGAGGCTTAAAGATTCATAGACATTAGGGCTAGAAGGGACCTCAGAAGACAGAGTCTGGCCCCCTACTGCCAACAAAGGTTGGTTGTGTTCAAAAATGCCAAATGTTAACAGGTCTGGGTCCCTGTATGTGACTTCCACTAAAGTGAATAGTAATAGATAGAACAGATCTTTTTCAACATTATGTTTAATATTAAAGTAAATTGGATGGAAGGAGATAATTAATTAATTTAGCTAGGTTCTGATTTCAGCTTTATATTGGAAGTTCCTGAGTAACTTCATTGCAAAATGAAAAATAGGAAGTGGCCTGTTGTGTTCAGAAAAGCGTATAAGGTGCTTGGTTATGTGATAGACTACATTGCACCAATAAGCTACAGCTTTGCTATTTGCACTGATCAGCTTTCTCAAAAACAAGGAACAGCAGTCAGAGGAAAGCACTTGTACAAATAGTTTTAAATAAGTTGCACTTGTGTTGTTTTATGCTGAAGCAGCTTTGCTTTACTCAAGTATTGTATCATGATGGGAATGATGTTTCTGGCTAAGTATCATGTTCCATTCAGCAGAGTTTAGAGAACTTGGAGCAGGTTTGAATGTGGCTTTGCTGCTGTTGAGTAAGTAACAAAATAACTTGAAAATTCTGTCTCTTGCTGAGAACAACTTATGCATTTTGCATTCTGCTAAAAATAGGGTGACCAAACACCCCAGATTGGTTGGGCTGGATCCAGATTTTGCAGGCTGTCTTGGCAACCTGGCCAGTGGGTGTAAATTGAAGCAAAAGTCCCAGATATGGCTGCTGCAGGCAGAGGCTGCTGCTGCCTGTAGTGTCTGGGCCAGGTCCTGCTGAGCAGCAGCTGGAGGCAGGGGTTGGGGCTGGGTACTGTTATTCCTGCTTGGTGGGGCATGGGGATCAGCCTTGGGTGGGGGCTGGAGCCAGGGTTTGGGCACCTGTATGATATGAGCTAGCATGGCTGCCTGGCCGGAAGCCCTGTGCCATGCTGCTGTGGTTGCTGCTGAGGCCCAGGCTGTGTGGTAGCCGTGGGTGGCTGGTGGGGGGGTAGGGTGCACTCCCAGCTGGGTCCAGCCTCTGTGCAAGGAGGATCTAGAGCCCAGCTATGGGCCTCTGCACTGTCCTGCCCTGATCCTGTGAGCCGCAGGGTCGAGGGGGAAGGAAGGGGTGTGCCTGTTGGGTTTGGGGGAGAGGGTGTGCATATGCCTGCAGGGTGTGGGGGGGGGGCGTTGTGGAGTTGGGGGGGAGGTGTGCATGTGTGCACATGGGGGTTGGTTGGGGAGGGGTTGGTGATGGTGCATGTGTGCTGGTGGTCCTCATCCTGGATTCCTTTAACAATAATATGATCACCCTACCTAAAAAGGACATTGGAAAAGTACTAGTTTGACAAGAAGCTTAATCTGAACCCTAATGTTACTGCACATATATTTGCTCTAGAGTTTTTCTGTGCAAGTAAAATGTGTTAATGTGCTGCATTTATTTTAACAGCAGGAAAGAACAATGTGAATCCAAACCTCAAAGGCCAGTAAGGAAGATTCCTGAATATACCCCACCTCAACTTCCACCTAATAAGAAATGGTTTGGGACTCCTATTGAAGAGATGAGGAGAATGCCTGTGTGTGGAGCTCGTCTTCCCCATTTGCGACCATCAGCCAATCATACAGTCACCATCAGAGTATGAAGATTTAAAATATTAAATGAAAAGACATATTTATTTTTTTTTAAGATTAAATTTATGTTAGTATAAAATTAAGCTTTTGTTCCCTATCATGTATTAGTTTTGCAGCTTGTGGAAACCTTTGCTGCTCATTGTAAGCAGGCTAAGAAATCTAACTTGCTTAAAGATAACTTGTGTTCTGAGATGCAGAGAATACGTTTGGATGAGTTAGGTGTCCTGACTGCAAAAATGTCAAGATTTTATTGACTCTGGCTCTGAAGGGACAAAGCTTTTCTTTTATATAGCTTGTATAACTTCCAAAGTTTGGGTTGACAAGTTCTGTGAGAAGAATTTGTCCTTTGAAAGTTTCTATGCTCAAAAATAATCCAATTTTAAATTTCAGAATATTACAAAGATAAAACTGAATGAGTGAATTTTAGCATTGCATTCTATACCAAATCTAGCGCACAGGCCTCTCTTCCTTGAAGCAGCATGAAGTAGAATTGTTTAAGTGAAACTTGTGATCAGAAATACTGTCACCTCTGAAGCAAAACCAAAACTGAAGGAAAGCATATATCTAATCCCAATAGACTAGCATTTATGTGACAAACTTCAGTTACTGATCAGCAGGGATCCTGGTTTTCTCTGATTTTTAAAAATATGTATATGTAGCAAATTCTCTGATTTTAAAACCCCCCAAAATCCATGATTAAAAGAAATGCCACTATATATAGGTATCAATTGAACACAATGTTTTATTGATTTATATTTACAATTTTAAAGAAATTTGGAAGCCTACCACTGCCTCCATCACTATAATGAAATAAATTCTACATAGCTTTAAATCTTGATATTTGATTTTTGGGGCCTTCTTATTGTGGAAAATCAGAGCTCCCCCTGCCCCCTTAGCTCACAGAATACAGATCCAGGCCCCTCATTCCCCCCTGTGCAACCCTCCAGCCCTGCTGGTGCACCTTGCCCCCAGCCCCAAGCACTACCCTAGCTGGGCAGTAGCCCTGGCCCCAGTCCCAGCCAACTCCCTCCTTCCTTTCCCCAACAGATTTACCTGCAGTAGCTGCTCTCCAGGTTGTCTGGTGGCCCTGTGAATATACATGCACAGGGAGCCCCTGCCTGACCATCCCCTTCCCGTTCCCCCCTCCAGCCCCTTGCAGGCTGGAGCTCTGCCAGTCTTCAAAGAGCTCTTTGCAAAAGTGCTTAATCCACATGTTTCTCTGTTAAAATGAGAAATCTGGGTGGGGGGGTGGTAAAGGCGAAACTTGCATTTTTCTCCATTTTTCCTGGCCTGAGCACCTAGGTCCCTGGTGACCAGACATAGAAATTGATTGTTGCAGATGGATCTCTTGATAACTTTCTCCAGGCTAACAGAAGGCAATCTACTGAATGCCAGCCAACATGGTTTTATTACTAGAAGGTCTTGCCTGTTCAGCCTTATCTTCTGTGACCAGGTGACGCATTGCCTGGACAAGGGAGACAAGGTTGATATCATTTATCTTGACTTCAAGAAGGCCTTTGACTTGGTTTTCCATAATTTCCTCATGACTAAGCTGGGGAATCGTGGCCTCGACCATCTCACTGTCCGATGGCTGGGGAACTGGCTCCGGGGTCAGACCCCAAGGCTACTAGTTGATGGGAACAAATCAGCGTGGTGCAAGGTTACCAGTGGAGTTCCCCCAGGGCTCAGTGCTCAGGCCAGTACTCTTCAGTATCTTCATTAATGGCCTGGATCCAGGTGTCAGATGCAGACTGGCAAAGGTCATGGATGACAATAAACTATGGGGGAAGGTGAACAGGCTGGAGATACAGGCTGACCCAGACATGCTTGCAAAGTGGGCAGACCAAAACCTGATGGCATTCAACATAGAGAAATGCAGGGTACTCCACCTTGGAAGAAAAAAAACGGAATCATACTTATAGGTGTGGTGGTGCTATGCCCGCTAGCACTACGACCAAAAAAGTACTTTAGGGTGGGTGGTGGGTCTTGATTGACCACAAGATGAACATGAGCCCCCAGTGTGATGCTGTGGCCAGCAGAGCAAACCAAACTCTGGCATGCATCTACCGGTGCATCTTGAGCAAAACCAGGGACATCGTCCTCCTGCTTTGTGGCCTTGGTGAGACTGCAGGTGGAGTACTACATCCAGTTTTGGGTCCCCTACTTCAGGAGGCATGTGGATAAGCTCGAGAGAGTCCAGAGGAGAGCCACCTGTATGATCAAAGGCCAAGAGAGCAAGCCTTATGAGGAGAGCCTGAGGGACATGGGACTCTTCAGCCTGGTGAAGAGAAGGCTCAGAGGGGACTTGGTGGCTGCCTATAAATATATAAGGGGGGGTGCTTCAGGATCTGAGAGAACAGTTGTTCACCAGAACTCCCAAGGGATAACTAGGTCTAACAGCCACGAACTTCTGGAAGGCTGATTCAGACTCCAGTATAAGGAAAAACTTCTTTACAATCAGGGTGTCCAAGGTCTGGAACAGACTCCCCCCAGAGATGGTGAAAGCACCTACTCTGGACTCATTCAAAAGGTATTTTATCTTGCTGGGATCAGATGATCCCTGCAGACTTCCTGCCTCTGGCAGAGGGGCTGGACTCAATGATCTCACGAGGTCCATTCCAGCCCCTAATGTATATGAAATCTATTAAATAAATGTCCTATGTGCAGTTATTTGAACATGTAACAAATGAATTCTCATTTTATTGTACAGCAAAAGCTGTGTTAACCGGCACTTTATTAGCTGGAAAACTCTATTAACTGGCATCTGAGGGATGCAGCAAAAGTGGAAAGCAGAAGTACGACTTCCGGGTTTTGCTGCTGCCGCGAGCAGAGTTCTTGCCGCCACTTTGGCCCGTGGCCTGGGGCAAAGCAGCCTGCACAGGGCCTCCCTCCCTGTCCCCTGGCACACTGACACATTTGATTAACTGGAATATTTGATTAACCAGCATCCCCCATTCCCAGGGGATGCCAGAAACAAAGCTTTTACTGTAATTGGAATTTAGGTTTAGAATGAGCCATTGTGGCCAAGTGGAAGAAGTCAGACTATATTAGGCACTGACAGGTGTGAAAAAACAAAACAAAACAAAACAGTGCTTTACCAAAAAAAGAAGCATGTTAGTTTGACCTGGTTCTCCAGTGTCTGTAGAGATTGGGTGCTTCAGCGAGACTTTTTGGTACTTCTACATAACGGTGATTCAATCAACTATTATATGAAAGCAGCAAAAAGCCCTATTGAAATGCACGATCTGTACAGACATTGGGTGAGCTGGGTCAAACTGCCATGATGCCTCTTCTGGGCATGCGCTGTACTTGATGTGGGGGTGCACCGAGCTGAAAGTAAGGCTCTTTTTTGGGTTGTTTTTTCATGTTTGTAAACACCTTATGTCATTGAACATCACTCAGCAATTTTTGTATCAGGCTTATCTCTTCAGTTTTGAGCTTTAGCATGTTTTAGTCTTGATTTAAAGATTTACTGATAGATATTTAACCATGTATTGTAGTATTCTTGCAGCTAAAGTTTTTAGTTTTTAAATAGTATAGGAATTTTTTAGGTTTGGTGAAGCTTTCAATTTGTGTTAATTTGTCTCTGTTTATATAAATTTTGCAAGTTCATTGCACAGCATAAATCTTTCTCTTTTCTGTGTTGCAGGTAGATCTTTTGAGGGAAGGGGAGGTTCCTAAACCGTTCCCAACCCATTATAAAGATTTGTGGGATAACAAACATGTTAAAATGCCTTGTTCAGAACAAAACTTATACCCTGTGGAGGATGAGGTAAGCCAAAAAAAATTTGCTTACCATAGTGAATAAATATTTTGGTAGTAAAATGCAGCTTGATTTTTAAAAAATATTATGACTCAGCAGTTTGCTGTATTTCCACAAGCATTCTGTTTTGGAACATACAATTTGCCATATTGAATTGGAATATTTGATATATTAAAGATTTGTTGACTGGTATATTTTATTGTCACCTGGGGCATTTGTATTTGAACTACACTTGTGAGATGCTGTTGTTTTAGATAAACTCTTGCAGATGCCACTCTGTGTTCAGTATTAAAGGCCGTAGTATTTTGCTACCTGATGGCTAGCATGGAGAATCTATAGCCTAAAAGTGTTGTATGTAGGTTTTTTTTAATAGTGTCTTAGCTGTGTAGTACTTGGACTGCAGCTGCAAAATTATTAAAAATGAGCTGATATTCTGAAGATAAGATTTATCAAAACTCTGATGCCACTTAAACAAGACTACTAACCTTACAACACTGAACAGATAAACTGCCATCTAGGCTGCACACGGCAACTTCATGATGAATTGTCTGTTTCTACGACGTTGGTTTGGAGGTTTTCCCATTAACCTTTCACTTGTTTAGGTATCTTTTGTTGTCTTAATTTTAGTTGGTGAAAGATGAGATAGATAGATAGAAGATCTAATTCTCTTCTTTCTTGAAAAAGATGACTACTTCTGTTTAATTAGTGGGAGTCTGAGATTTTGTGGATGTTATAAATTCTGGCTGTACTACGCAATTAAAATGTGCTTTTAATTAAACTGTTACCCCCTATATTCCCCCTCCCTGCCCCGCAGCTCAGGTCCTTGGTAGAGTCCTGGTTTTCTTCTTCCATTGCTTATAAGCAGGGATCTGGGTTTTCCATTCGTTGTGGAAAAAGGTGGATTTTCTCCTTTAAAGAAGGAAAATGCAGAAAACTGTGGGTTTCTCCTTGCAGGCTGGCAGAGTTTCAGCCTACAAGAAGCTGTTTTGGCCTGGGGGGAGTGGGACACGGGGCACCGTGTGCATGTGTCCACATGCACCTGGCCAGCAATACAGCTACGCAGCCATGGAGAGAAGCTCCTCCAGCTGCCTTGCAAGTAAGTCTTTTGTGGGGAAGAGAGCATAGGCAATACGGGGGCAGAGGAGGGAGCAGATTGAGGTTCGGAGCGGTGTACGGGGGGCCGGGCAGGAGTGTGCAGCTCTGGGGCCCGGCTGTAGGGCCCAGGTTCTGCCCTCTGGGCTGCAGAAGACCTTGCGGGGAGAACAGCAGGGTGGGGAGCCCTGAGCCCATAGCAGGCCACTTGCATCCTCCCCCGCCCCCGTGGGCTCTGCTTGGCTCTGCTCTGGCCATGCTGCCCATGGTGGGGAGGGGGCCCCATGCTCTGCTCTGGCCACAGCAGCCACCACCTCCCGTGTGTGGCAGCCATGGCTCAGCTGCTGCTGGGGCAGGCAGTGGGCTGAGGGCCCTTTCCGGCAGGGCTGGGAAGGGTAAGGGGCAGTGTGTCAGGAGTGAGGGGCACTGGCAGGGCTAGAGGGGCAGGGGGCTGCGGGTCAGGAGTGGGGGGCACCAGCAGGGGGGGCGGGGGGCAGGGGCGGGCTGTGTGTCAGGAATGAGGGGCACTGACAGGGCCAAGGGGCTGCAGGTCAGGAGTGAGGGACACCAGGAGGGATGGACTCGGTAGGGGCTGTGGGTTGCCAGGGAGGGGCACTGGAAGGGTGGGGGGCTATGAGTTGGGAGTGAGGGGCACTATCAGGGCTGGGGGGGCTGTGGCTTGGGAGTGAGGGCAAACACCATGGGCAAGAGTATTGCACCGGCATATCAGGGCTGCTTAGTGCCCCAAAGCAGCTGGGGAAACAGCCGCAGCTGAACTCATGTCCTGGTGAGTAAAGGGGAAGCTCTGATTTTCTGTAGTAAAAAAACCAAAATCAAATGCCAAAATATATAGGTATTTAGAATGTATTTTATTACAATGATTGAGGCATTGGTAGACTTTGAAATTGCCTTACACGTGTAAATATATAATTAAAACATTGTGTTCAACTGATACCTATGTATTTAGTGGTGTTTCATTTTAATTGTGGGGAAAATGCAGATTTTGGTTGCGTTAATCAGAGAATTTGGGGGGGAGGTTGTTTTTAAAAAATTGGGGATGTTGCAATTTTTAAACAGAATCTGGAACCCTGCTTATAAGCCTCTCCCGATTTACTTTTTTTTTCCAGTTGAGATTTGGACCAACACTTGCTTTTTTTTTTTTCCTTCCTCCCCCTTTCCTGTTGTTTTGATCATGCCGATTTTTCTGTGATGCTGTTAACTGTCTTAGGCATGTAACAGCTTTATTCTGCGAACTGTATTGACCTTCCTTTTGGTTCTGGATACGGTAGTTATTTATAATATATTAAGTCTTGCATGGTTTAGGATGCATTGGCTTTTTTGGGCTTTTCCTGTTCCATTATCCCACTTCGATAGCTGAGATTTGTTAGCATGCATACTTCACATGATTAATAAATGTTTAACTCTAGCATGTAGAGGCAAATTGTTTCTGATGAAAGGTTTTCTATTATGGAATTGACTTCCTTAAATAATGGTCCCCTTTAATCTTCTACCTATAATGCAACGCCCATTCTTTTTGTAAAGCATTTGATCCATTCTGGACGATGATTTTTTTTTTTTTCCTTTTTTTTTAATGTCCCTTGTAGCAGTATAGGAAGGCATATTTCCTGTGCATGAGAGCTCTTTGTATGTTATCTCAAGACTGTCTCAATGTTGTAAAATATAAGTAAAACACTGCATATTTTGAGACGTCCTCAACAGTTGTTCAAAGCACAGTCCTTTCAAGAAATCGGCAAATAATAGAGAATCTCTGTGTTTTCATTGTGGCTGTGAGATTAACACTGAATATTTTAGTGGTATGTTCCTTATGGTTGAATATCTTTAATTAGCTGATGTGTTTTCCTTTCTCTTTGTTTTTTATTTATTTGTTTATTTTTAAAGAATGGTGATAGGACTGCTGGAAGCCGATGGGAATTAATTCAGACTGCTCTGCTTACCAAGTTCACCTGTTCACATGATTTGAAGGTAAGGAAGGACATCATTTTCATTTTGGGTCAATGTAAAAATGAGTTAAAGATATTTTCACATATTACATATATCTCTGAAATTCCCTTATCAGCATGCTTGGCTCTGTAGTCATGTTTTTCCCTTTTCTAAATGTCTTTTTTTCCCATTGCTATAAATAATCTGTTCATATAAACCACTGAGGAAAGTGACTAAATGGAGGAAATTGTGACTTTTTATCACTCCTATATAGAATGCTGTCAGAGTAAAGCTACTGGGGACAAAATCTCTAATCCCTTTGATCACTTTAAAGATGTTTCATTAAATTATATTGTTACATCCTTTTAAAAAGGAGTCCAGTAACAGCCCTTTCTATTTTACCATCTGGTATCTATAGCAAATGTCTGAGAACATCAAGTCCTCTTTTTTTAAATTGTTAAATCAATAATTTTGTTTAAACTTGAAATTTGAATATAGTGTCTTAATTTGCCAACTAATTATTTAATAAACTAGACTTAACCTGAAAAACACTGAAAATGAGTATTTAGAACAGACTATTCTGTTCTTTCTCAATTTTGCTTAGTCTCTTATTTTCTACTCAGTTCTATGACGTAGGTAAAATAGGTCAGTCATTTTTTAAAATATAAATGCACTCGTTTTATTTTTAAATGCACTTTTTTATTTTTAAAATGAATACATTTGTTTTATATTTACTTTTTGGAGAGGCATCTCTTATTTTTCAAAGTTCTAGGTGCCTTAGTACACATAGGGCACCTATACATGTGATGGACCTCTGCTCCAACATGTGCTAATTGGCACATGCTGGAGCAGACTCGATGAATCGATTCTGTTGCAAGTCTGCAGTGGCCTCCACATCACATGTATTCAGTGTCCCTGCGTTTCAAAATGGCAGTGGGGGTGTTTTAACTAAAGCTTGTCGAGCGAGCTTTAGTTAAAGTGCCCCTGTGCCATTTTGAAGTGCAGGACACTGAATACAAGTGTCGCTGTGGGTGCTTTATTAAAGTGTCTCTAAGAGCTGCTTTAATTAAAGCACCTGTCCCCTCCTCCACCCTGGAAGATGTGTATAGATGCCCATAAATAATGCAGTAAAATACTGGTGGCTGTAAAATAATGATTTCAACAGAAACACAATCAGCCGGCTACCTAAAGGACGCGTCTACATGTGCGTTAACATGCTTTAGTTAATCTGCATTAAATCTTGTACCTGCATTGTGAGGTACCAGGAAAATGCTTATTAGCCTGTCTTAATGTGCATTAACTAAAGAGCATGGTTTTTAAGTGACACTTTATGTGCATTAGCCTATTTTAATTCACATGAAATAAATAGCATGTTTTCAGTGACACTTAATGCACATTAAAGCTCACGTGTAGACCTGCCCAAAAACGTTAAAGAAGGTGGTATACTTTGAAACACTTCAAAAATAGAATGTTTCAGTTGCAGACAGACACAGCCCCTGGCTGCATCCTCAGCCAGAGCACTTCAGAATTCCTGCAGCTGTATGCTGTCAAGCCAGGAGCTGCAACAGCAGTGTGCAGGAACCATGGCTCTGCTTCCCGTTCCCCCCCTACCCACCGCTATATGACGGGAGCAGAGCAGACTACTAGTGTGCCTTTACTGCTCCTGAGATGCACTTTACCAGATGCACTTTACACAACCTATAACAATAAATTAACAAGAATTAGGAAAAACTTCTGTCAATATCAAAGCGGGGATTTTGCCTATACAAAGCCCAGGCTCAGGACTCAATCTGGCAATGCCTGTGTTAGTAAAGTAGCCTTGTGCCACTAGATGGAGCTGTTGCATTGAAATGCCACTTGTTAACCAAGGCACTTTTGCTATGTGCATCCTTCAAACTTTTATATTGTCTCTTCCTTAGGAGGCTATACTGAGATATAATGTTGCTTATGCCAAGAAATGGGACTTCACTGCTCTTATTGACTTCTGTGATAAGGTAAAGAGAGTTAATTTGAAAACAAGATGTGGGAGAATCATTCCCCACCCCCCCATGTATTTTGTCATGAGCTGATATATTGTTATGGTTGACAGTAACTAATTTTAGACTCTTTGGGATCAACTCAAACTTTTAGTAACGTTCCGACCCCTTTTCTTCCAGTAAAATGCATGCTTGGCTCTGTAATCATGCTATGAGGCAACTGGGTTTGTTAGTAACTTTTATGGGTTCTTCAATCTGAGGCTGCTGATGCATGGTCATTTAAAAATGCAATGGGCTCTGCTCCCAATAATTGCACCCCTTTTTATGCCACACATGTATGAAAGGGCATGTGATTTTTGGGGATCAGATTCCAATTGTGCCATATTTCTCAGTGCAGGGGGAGCCCTGGGTTTACCTTGCATAAGCAGATTGAAAGCCGAGTGCTTGATCATCTGTTCATTGTCATCTTGGCCAGGAGACTGCACTGTGGTCTGGAACCAGCTCTGGTGCGGTCCCCGCCAGGCCCCAGTCAACTTCTCTCAACCAGGGCTAGACCCAGCTGGCTTGAGTGGCCTGGTGCAGTGTGTAAAGTCCCTGATGGGGGAAGGTCTGCTCCTCGATGCCAGGCTTCCCAGCCAGAGCTCCTGGGGTTTAAAGTCCTGGCAGGGGAAGCTGAAGGCTCCCCTTCCCAGTACAAGGTAGCCCAGCCATTTCTGCCCTACACAGTTTTTAAGGTCTCAGCTGATTGTTGGCTACCAGCTGTTAAATTTAAGGTGCCAAACAAACTAGCCATTAAAGTATTCTGTGTTATACTGGAACATTTATATGGCTTATGCCCCATTTTATGGTTCCTTAAATTGGGTGCACGTGTAGTACACTTCCTGTTTATATTCTGTATAATTCATGGAGTCACATTCTTCTTTAAAAATATTTGTTTAAAAAAATGTTCTACAGGGAGCAAGCTGGTACAGATTTTTTTTCTTGAGTTCGTTCAAGAGAACATTTGTTTTAGGAGCACCATGACAGTGGCACGTTGGCTGTAGGAGGATGACTATAAAAACTGTTCATGGTTTCATAAGAGGCTCTGTCTTTTAATAATACCTGGGAATTTATCTCCTGGTCAGTCCAGTGCTTTTTACACCACTTTTGAGTCTCTGTTGATTTACTTTGATGCAGGCTACTAGTAGAGAAAAAAGTTGTGGACAAGTTTTACCCTTGCTCCTAGTGAACACTGCACCAACACTTTTTTGCATACTTATTGCTCCCTTAAATATTACCAAACAAGATAATAGTTTGATTAATAAAATTATGTTAAAAGGATGACCAATCCTGAGTAGCCCTTATCAAAAACATTATTGAAAAATACACTTGACAGATTGAAAATGACACCACATGGCAACAAGCCTGTCTGAACTTGTTATAATGCATTCAAGTGATGTTTCTGAAATAGTGAAGTTCAGAAATAGTGGAGAATTAGTTTCAGTGATCATCAGACAGAGAGAGAAAGTGGTATCAGCTGCCTCTGGAGAAGAGGTGAACCATAAAGAAGCAAACTGTATCGGAAATCAATACCTGTGAGGGTGAGGGGGAAATTTCTATCATGTGGGAGGAAAGCCATGCCAGAGTCCTAAGTTGCCAGACACAGAATTTGACATAAAAACTGCTATAGCCTCTATCAAACCCATAAGGCTGCAGGATTGGATGATAACTACCCAGAATTCCTGATGGACATGAGGCCCTGCCCAAGAGACTGACTGATGGAGTTCTTATCTTCATGTATGTGAAGAAACAAAATACCCAAATTCTGGAAACATGGTCATGTGATTGCACTACCCAAACTAGGAAAGAATGCTGACAACCCTGCTAACTACAGATGAATATCTTTACTATTGGTTGTTTACAAACTGCTGGAAAGCTTGATCCTAAATAGGATAACTGACATCATTGATCCACAGTTACCACCAGAAGGGGCAGGGTTCCATGAATATAGATGCATCACTGACCCAGGTAGTAAAGCTTACTTGAGACATTGAAGATGCTTTTCAAAGGAAGGAAAAAGCAGGTACTGTGCTGGTAGATCTAACAGCTGCATATGATACCATCTGGCTGAAAGGACTAGAGTACAAACTACCCAGGATGATCCCAGATAGGAGAATGGTGGCCTTTTTCATTAATATAATATCAAACAGATCCTTCATCCTCTTCACTAAGGGAGGAGATTAGAAGCAGATACAAGCGTCTGCGTAATGGGTACCACAAAGATCAGTGAACAGTACAGCTAAAAAGTACGCCTGCTCAGATGACTTGGCCCTGTCCGTCTTTGACAAGTCTGTCCCAAAAATATAAACTACCTTGTCTCAGGATATGAATACAGTAGCCTCTTACCAGTGGAGACTCAAGTTTAGTCAAACAAAAACCACTGCATCATTGTTCCACCTCTGTAATGCTATGGCACATAAGAGGATCAGTGTTGACATGAATGGTAACGAACTTCCTTTCACAGATAACCCAGTGTACCTGGGAGTAACTCTGGATAGGAGCCTTACCTACAGAGAACACCTACTGAAAACATCTAAGGTTAACTCTCACATTGGTGCTATAAGATGACTGGCAAGAACAACCTGGGGAGCCAAGTTCACCATTCTAAGGACATCAACACTTGCACTAGTATACGCACCTGCTAAATATTGCTGTCGAGTAGCCATGCCAGCCAAATTGATGTTGCCATGAACTCTGCAATGAGAATAGTACTGTAATTGGCTGTGTAGTATATACTCCTGTTGACATGCTGCCAGTATTATCAGGGACACCTACCTCCCCAACTAAGAAGACGGAAGACAGCTCTTGGCCTTGTTCAGTGTGCCCAACAAAACCAGGAGCATCTGCTTCATGAACTTTTGGAGCAACCAGTACATAAGCAACTGAGGTGAAGAAACTCATCTAGATGGGAGGCATGGGTACTGTTGCAATAGTATGGAAGCAGGAGCAAAGCCCTATGGGCACTTGAACAGCACCACAAAAAGTGGGATGAGACTAACTGATTGATTCTCATCTCAAGAACTTCATAAGTAACCCAACACCCTATCCACCCATAATTTATAGATTGAACTAAATAAGATTCACTCTGGAGCTGGATGCTTTAATGCCACACTCCATAAGACTGGCTTAAAGGACAATCCAAATATGTGTGTGGTGATGCACCACAGACTGCAGACCACCTCCTCACGTGTGCAGAACACCTGTGCACCCAGGATGAGGATGTGACAAGCATCAACGATAAAGCAGTTGTGCGGCTTCGCCACATTTATGATGTGTAGAGCTGGAAATGAAATATACAAGAGAAGAAAAGTTGCCAGACCAAAGCACATAGCATATAGTAGTGTGCTTAAAAAAAAAAAAAAAAAGCAGTGTAAACCAATCTAGACCAAGACTTAGTATTTATTGGATATTTAAAGATCAGGATTAGGATGTTTAGAGATGAAACTGTCCTTAATTTCCCTCCTTGCATGGGAATATACTTTGGTATATGTTAAAATGTTGACTGTCCAAAGAATATATATATAGTTTAGAAAGAGAATTACTTTAAATCAGTTTTGGTGTCAAAAAACTTTGAAATGTTCTATACATTATCAAAATATCTTCTTTCATTAGTTTTGCCTAGTTTGCAGTCTTGCTGCTTGTAGGCTATTAAAATGAAAAGCAGAAATTATCTGGGCACTAAATAGAGATTATAGTAGATTAATCAAAATGTTCCAGTTGGAGTGAAGTGCAGAATTTGGGTCCCTTGATTTTTTTTAGAAGCTGATACTTACAGGTCTGCTGGTGGCTAATGGTATGTTTTTTGTTTTTTGTTTTTTTTTTTTCCCCCCCCCCCTTGTTTGCCTTCTGTTTTGATTGAGGAAAGTAGTTTCAAATGGGCTTAATTTGTTCATTTGACACCAGTCTTCCTCTCTTTCCAGTGTCCACAGTTAATCAGTGTCCAGATAAGGGTGAGTCATTGGCTAAGTAAAATAATTTGAAGAGTGATCACCAGGTATAAAAGAATATGGTTTTATATTTTGAACCAGAGACTAGAAACCAAAAAATATGGCTCCTAATACCTGTATTGGTCTAGAGAAAAAAACAATCGGGGCTCATAGTAGAGGTGATATCTTTTATTAGACCACCAAGATTTTCGCAAAAAAATTTCTTTACTTGCAGGCTTTCAGGCGCACACTCCCTGCATCAGAGAAAAGATTGTAAAAGTTCTCCTAGGTAGAAATGACCACTCTGACCACATGAAACCTGAGATACTGCTCCTGCCTTTGTTTTAAGGTAATTTGCGTCATCACAGAGCCTCACAAGAGCTGAGAGACTCCTTACCAGCTAAGAACTGCCTGCCCAGAGGAGTTTTCCATCTGTTGACTCCTCTCTGAAATCCTATGAAATATGAACTTTCATTTCTACCCAGGAGAACTTTTACAATCTTTTCTCCAATGCCTGATAAAAGGTGTTTGTGCCCAAAAACTTGCAATTAAAAACATTTTCTTTGCAAAATCTTGGTGGTCTAATAAAAGATATCATCACTACTTGGAGCCCTGATTGCTTTACACACTTTAAAGCATTTCAGCTTTTAAATTGGTAAAGAGAGTTTCTTGTACATGACCCAGCAATTCTATCACTTCTAAACACAAGTCATCACTTCTAGAGTTCTAGTACTGCTAAAATTGTTCCTAGAGCTGAAAGCTGTGTGACAAATGGTGGGTAGGATTTAATTTTGTTTCATATGTACTGCCAGCATGATGATATACAAATGGGCCATTTGCATTTCAGTTTTGTTTTCTTATATCGTGTACATATACACCTAATTTTTACAAGCCATATTAAATTTGTTTCAGTAAAGTGACAGTAAAAGAGTGTGGTAATTAGTACTGAGCAGAAAGGTATAGTGTGGTACTTTCTAGCCTGAAATGCATTAAGTGATCAGATTTATGTGGTTTGTTGTTGTCTCCCAGATATTTCTTATCAACTACTCTTGGTCTCACTTGAGTTATAAGGCTCTAGATGTGGTCCTTGGACAGGATTTAAGAGATTAGCCAATGGCAAATTGAAGCATTTGGATTAAATCCTGCCATTTTAATAAATGTGTTCCTTCTGGAGGAAGTATATAAGAGTGATAGTGTTGAAAAATCAAGCCCCTGGTAGACAGGAAATGACAAAAATAAGGCTGCCAGTGCAACCATATTTTTCCCCCCTGGTTTTAGCCAACATTGTATTGGAAGTGTGACAGGTAGCAAAGAATTCAGTTTCTGTGGTCCCAATCCAGTGTCATGAATATAAGAAAACAACTCTGTTCTTGATTCCCTCTGATTCTTTCACTGTCCACCTTCTGTAAAATAAATCTAAATCCTAGTTTTGATGGTATCATAGAACAAATATATAATGGAGACATTTAGGTCAATGACAGCTGGTATTCTGAATGACACCAGTAATTCAAGGCTAAATAGCATTCCAGTATATTTTGTTGGTTAATGAGATTTCAGAGGAAAAAAAAGAGGACCCCTTCCCCTCCCAATTTAATATTAGGGAAATAACTTGTTTTTATGTCCATTTTTAAAATAAGGTTGTTCTGTGCTATAGTACATTCTTGCAATTAAGGAAGACTTCTACATTATTATAAAGTAAATAACTTACATTATTTAGAAATCCTGACTACAAAGGTTTTATGACTAAATCGCTTAAATGCAGAAAAATAAGGAAGTCCATAGACAGCAGTCATAAGCATGGTAAACTAGAGGGATGCTGTAAGGCAGTGGTACTCAGCGTTTTTGTGCAGCAGGCTGGATGGGCAGTACTTGGACCTTCTGTGGATAAGACCCAGCCGGTGGGCCCAATCTGAGTCAAGTGCAGCGGGACCTTATCTTGCCATGTGGAGCAGGGCAGGGGGCAGCCCACCCCTGATCAAGCTGTGTGGAGGAAAGTGTTGTATCATTTTGCAGGGGAAGGAGAGGGACATGGCCTCATCCTATGGAAGGGGCCATGGCTCAGCTCAAACTGACTGGCTGGAAGGAAAGGGGGCGTGACCCAACCCCACAGGTTGGGATAGGACATGGCCCAGCCCCAACGTGACCGCCCCCACCTAGGGGGCAAAAGCCGGGGGGGGGGGGGGGGAGGAGGGGGAAGGCTAGATTGGGGAGAAGAGGGCACGGGCTGGCCCCAAACCATCTGTGCAGAGGGAAGGGTGTGTGGCTGATCTGGCTGTGTACAGAAGGGTCAAGGCCCGCCTGCAACCCACCACACAGGGCTTGGGATTTTGTCACTGCTCTCCCACTACCGAATTTCCTGGCCCATGCAGAGCCCTATGGGCTGGATGCCAGGCTCTGCAAGCTTCATTTAGCCCTTGAGCTGGAGGTTGAGCACCCCTGCTATACAGGAACTCAGAGTTAGTTTGTATAGACATAAATCAATCTTGTGCATTTTAAAACAGCTTTACTTAGTTTACACAAGGAACTAAGCTATTTTGTTCTATATTCCTTTTTGTATTGTTGGATCATTGTGTTCATTATTGAACTTTTATTGCCAGATTATCATTACTAATACTGATGGTTTCTGGGGTGGGATTGAGGCATGTAAAATGTATATATGTATATTAGCCCTTGCCCAAAAGCTGTATAACTCATGTAATGTAGTTTATATTAAAATCTCTGGCATTTCTAAAGTTGTTGCCAAGATGGGAAATAAAGCATTCATCTAGATCAGGGGTAAGCAATGTATGGCCCATGAGCCGAATGTGTACTATGAAACCATTCGATCCAGCCGATCCATGCTGCTGCTGCTTCTTCCCTCCTCCTCTACCCAGGTGCAGTATGGTCGCAGCTGAAAACTGCCTGATCATGGTACAGCTCCCTGCTGGCTGGAAGCTGTACCCTTGCTGCTGCTGTCTCTCCTTGTTTTCTCTTCTCCTACCCCAGATCTCCCTTCTCTAGATTGTGGTGTGAACACAGCTTCCAGTTAGTGGCATGCTACATCAGGGCCAAGCAGCTTCAAGCTGCACTCCCGCCATACAGGTGGGTGTCAAGGGATCAGGGACAGGGAGAAGCAGCAATGTGGACACAGCTTCTGGCTGCCTGGCCTTGGCACAGCTGCTGTCTGACTGAAAGTTGCACTTGCACCTAAGCTGGGGAGAGAGGGTTTGGGAGAAAGTGGTGGCACAGGCGCTGAGAGAGCCCCCTGGGCCTGTCTTGCCACTGAAGCCACTCAGCCTCGGTTGTACCAGCTCTGGGTTGTTCTAGCCCACAGCTTTAAAAGGTTGCCAGCCTCTGACCTAGATAAAACAAGGTTGGTTGTATTAGAAATTTAATCAGGTTAATTTTAGAATAATATATTCACTGTAATACATCGTTCTATCTACAGTTAGAAAGTTGAAAATTGTACTGAGTTGAAGTGCTGGGTATTTAGTGATTATCTACTGGGGGGAGGTGTTGTGCATCTTGAGTGGCAACATGTTAATATTAGTTTTCCTATCTTGCCAGCTGCTGAAAGCACCAAGAACTAACATGCTGTGTTTTATGTCTCTCCTGTGTAGCATTCCACTAAATTAAATCCAAAACACTTGCCTAATAATTTATATTCTCCACGAATCAATACACTTAATGCAGCAATTTTTCATGGGAATACGAGACAAATTCTCAGTACATTACAGAAGGAAGGTCACCTGTGCTTTTGATACTTGTCTTAGGAAAGACATTTGATTTTTATTTATTTATTTATTTATTTATTTTTATAAATATCAGATTAATGAGTTTAAAAGTAAAATTACACTGTTGAAATAATGCTGTACTCTGACAGATTCTAAAAAGCGTTTACCTTGAATGTACCATATTTACTTGAATCTAAGAAAAAGATTTTCCCCAGTCACTCCCTCATTTTACATTTGCTTACAAAGCAGACTGGAGGGCAGGCAGCTGCTACAGCTCTGACTCTGGTCCTGATCTCAGGTTGGGGTCCAAGTCAAACCCACAGCAGTCTCCCCCTTCCCCACTGCTTGCGTTTTGCTGCTTCTGCCTCTCCCCCCGCATCTTCTCCCTCCCCCCCATTATTGCCGGGGCAGCTCAGCTCCAGCTTGGACTGGATTGCCTTCCGGGCACAGAGTACAGTGAAATTCAGTCCCTTGCCTGGCCAGTCAGCAGTGCCCCTACTGCTGCATGGCCCAGCAAGAGCTGCACTTCCACATGCTGTGCCCCATGAGACTATGGGGAGTAGGAGGAAGGGGCAGAGATTATGGGGAGTGGGAAGGGGCAGGGGTTGTAGAGAGAAAAGGGGAGGGGAAGAGACTGTAGAGTTGGGATTGGGGGTGTGCCAGTGGTAGGGGACAGGAAGGCTGCAGGGGGAAGAGGTGGGGGAGTGGAGGGCACGGGAGCTGTATGACCTCTCCACCTCCCCCAGCCACTGCCTTACTGCAGCATGGGGGGTGGAGCTTGGAATGGAACTAATTTAAGAGAACCCTATAATAATTAGATTCTATACCTGGAAAATTATAACATTTATAAATTTTCCATATATAGAATCTGATTATTAAGGGTCATCTTAAATTCAGAGTCTTCTTAGATTTGAGTAAATACAGTAACGCGTTTCCTTCAAACCAGAAGTTTTCCTTTATTCCAGGATCTCTAGATGGGTCGTGGTGTTTGCATTTCTAAGAAGCATTATAATTTGTTTCAGATGTACCTTTTTGAAGTTTAAAACAAATACGATTTTCATAATATTTATGTATTGCATTCCTTGTGGGAGGCTGAAGTTAAAATGAATTTGTGTTTAAGGTTTAAATGATGTATGCAGTCTGGAAAGAGAAAGTGGTAGAGTAAGAATCATGTTACTTTTACTTTCTGATCTGTTCACAAGGGATGCCAGCATTTGTCTAATGCAACTGTTTGCTGCACATTGTAGCCAAAGGGACAATAGAAGCACAAAATATAATTCAAAGTTGAAAGCCAGGTTTTGGTGTAGGGGTGGGGGTGAGTTGTCAGATGTAAAATTTGAATGATGCATGTTTTAACCCTTGCAATTCTTGTCTTAATGTCATGTTTCTTAAACATATTTTAATTGCACATGTGACCATAAAACACTGAAATTCCAACATTAACAGTTACGTAGATTTGTCTCTAATTAAATTGGACCAAAGCATAAAACATCTGTCATGGTACAGCTAGTACTGTACGGCCATCTGGGAAAGTTTGTAGATGAAGAGGGTTTTTTCCAAATCCATCCAAAATAAAGATACCTTCACTTGTCCTTTTATTTTCAGATTATTTTATAGAAGTCACAACTTTATATTTTAAAGGGCATTCAAAGATCATAAATTTTTTTAGCTTATCTCTTTCTTTTTATGGCAGGTGATATTCAGAGCTAGAGCAATGCTTGATTTATAATTTTTAGCCCTTCCATAAACCCTGAGAGATTAAAATTCCAGGGCAGAAATTAAAAAAAACAACAAACAAACGCATTTAAAAATGACTATTTTTCCTTTTTTTTTGACTGAGGAGAAATGACAAAGTACTATGAACAATATACTGTTATATTCATGTATGTACACTTGAAGGAAATACTGAGTACTGTCTTATAAACTGCTATGGGATACAATATTTATTTTCCCCAGGTGAATCTACTAAGAAATGTGGTATTTGTGGTCTCTTGTTTTTGGGTTTTTGTGTAAATTTTCATACAAATATTTAAGCGTTAGAAGATGGTGAATGTGTTTTAACATTCCACATAATTCTCGTTTCTGTCTTGGAGAACTAATATGCTATAATCTGTTACTCTTTTCTTGCAGATATTAAAATAACAATATTTTGAATTACTACCTAGATTATTGTTAAATATCCAGCACAATTTTAATATATATGCCAAGTTACTTGTGCTTCTTGGTGGTTGTTACTACATTGGACCCTGTTGATGAGTCTCATTCTGTAATCTACTGTGAGGGAGAAGGCTTGATCCAGACTCTAGGGATGATATTAGTCTCTTTTTTTTTTTTTTTTTTAACTGAGACAAGTCTGGAACTTTCTTGAGGCATTTATAAATTTAAATATGTTGAAGACCTGGGTTTCTGGGGCCACAGGAAATCTCTGTTATTTACTTCCGCTTTTTTCGAATGGGACAATAATAAGTAATGTTTGTTCAGCATTTCAAAACATGAAAACGTACTTTACAAAATATATTGTTATTGAACTATATTTAATTTTTCTTCAATGATCTTTATGCCATTTTAAATGTAAAGTATTCTTTAAAAGATCAATCTTTTTCTCGCTTAGATGTCCATGCCATGCACTGTCCTTAAAAAAGGAAGGTAACTGGCAGTACCCTGTTTAGCATTTTATGATTTTTGTTGTTGAGCTGCTAGTCCCAGACTCGAGAAAAATTGTTTTGTTTTAATGGACAGATTAGGGCAATAGAATGTGATTTAATTTTTATTTGTGGTGCATTCATTGGACTAATTCCCTTACCACCCTGCAGTCTCAGGTCCCTTCCCTTCCCTTCCCTCTGTACTGTTTCTGCTTTGCACTGACTTGCTCCACTCTCCTGTCTTTTCTGTTTCCACCCCCTTTTCTCCTTCATACCCTTTCTCCTTGCTGTGTGTGGACAAGCTGTCCCCTCTCTAGCCTGGGACATGAAGCATGTCCCTACCTCCACCCTGTAACAGCTGTGCTGGTTCCTTGAGGCTGCCTAGTCAAAAAACAAAACAAAAGAACACATCCTGCCATGCCAGACACATGTGGATGTTGTGTGATTTTTTTGTTTGTTTGTTTGTTTGTTTGTTCTTTGGGTGTTTTGTTTTGTTTTTTTGAGGTGGGGGATAACATTTCTCGGATCCCAGTTGTGCGCTGCTGGTGTAGGGAGCCTGGCATGGGCTACCGGGTCAGACGTTGTCTGACTTCAGCCTAAAATAGCTAACCATATCTATCCCCCTGGTTTGGAACTGCAGACTTACATTTTAATGGAAATTCTCCCTCTTCTGGACTATTGCCCAGCATGAGTCAGGTTTTTTAAAATCAGTAAAGCCTGCACTATTTTATGATTCAATCTAATTTAATAAAAAGGGTTGTTTAAACCATGAGGGAGCTAATTGGAACCATTAGCAAGGACGAGCCAGTCCTAATAAAGTGTGACATTTACACTTATGTTTGTGCTTTGTTTTATTCAGTCAGTTGATGCATTTTATTTGAAGCCAGTATATATAATTTGATCTATGCTAAGAAGTCTAAACTATTATGAACTAAAGAAATTGCACTTGAAATGGCCAGTGCCTTGGATACCTTTGACTCCTTGAGTGCCACCCTTTTTAAGGCAGACTGTGTACATGGAATAGTCAGATCTACAATACATCCTTTTTGACGCCCATAACCTTTGCTCTTATGGCTAAGTACAGATAAATGTTGCATATGCAGTGTATTTGCATATTTTTATCTCTTTGAAGAGAATTACTGCTATATACAGAGGGGGATAAGCTGTCTGTTTCTTCCCATTGCGGTAAGTCTGTTGGCTTTGTGGAAAAATTGAGTAAGATTTACTTGGGGATGGGGTTAGAAATACAAGCATCTATGGATGCCTTTTCATGGCCTTCTATTGCTCAGTTCTATGTCAGGCTGTTGGAAGGGAGCAGAGTCTACCCTGAACTCCCTTACTCCCTGTTCTACTTGCCATGTCCCTAAATGCCAGAATACTGCTGTATGTAGTAGGCCTTACATACATCTTCTGCAAAAGTGATGTTTCTTTCACTTCATCTGTTCAAAAAGGTTCTTATTATAAACACTTTAGTTAATATAATGGCCAATACTCTGCTAGACCTTGCTAAAGCAGTCTGATGTCAGACCAATAGCATGTAACTGGAGCACAGACAGAAATAAGCTTCCTTTTCCTTAGTAGCAATGAAACAAATTCTTATTCACATTTGTATGAATCGTCTGCTAGTCATATCTCATAGAATTACTAGTTTATTCCCTTGTATTGTGGCAGGATCAATTCCATTACCCCTTAACTACTTCTGATGGATGGGTTGTGTAAAGTCTCATTTTGATTACCCCCATTCCCAGTGATGGTAATTCCACAATCTTCCACAGCAGCTTATTCATTGTCTGTTTTTGATGAACTGCCATGCTTTAACACACATGCACCTCATTTCATTATCTTTATATTAAACAAACTATTTTGGTTTGCTGTATCAATCATGCTATGCACCAGCTTGAGCCTCATAGTCTAAATCTTAATCTCATACAGCAGCTTTGAGGTACCCTAGTCACAGAAGGCTAAAAAATAGCTTAAGGTGCATGCAGTTAATTGTATGACCTCTCTTAAATGAGCTCTTAAGTCAAGGTCCTCAACCAAAATTGGGGGGCATTGTGTTTCTGAGAGTAGTGCTGTTGACTTTAATTTTGTTCATGTGTGGTAAGATTTTCCTCCTTGCCTCATTTATCTGGATATTTAAACACCTAGCAGCCCCTTTGAAAAATGGCTGTCTTGGTCTTTCTGCCATGCACCTGATTTCTATTGATTTGTCTTTTGACTGCCATTCTCAGGCACACTAGTGGCTGTGTATTGGGAATGAAACCATGTTTATAAATGAGGTTTTCACCCTCAACTTTATTTTACACATGGGCTAGCTCCCCAGGTACAGAAGTGAGTGCTTGAATAATATTTGCAGTTTATAACATACTTGAAATGAGTGCTTTATAAATTGAAATTTTATTTTTTAATTTGGAGAACAGCAGCTAAGACTTTACTTGATTTTTTTTTTTTTTTTTTTTTTCTTTTCAGTACAGGACAACAGTTCTGTTTTCTGGCTGCTTAACCCAGTTTTGTAGTGCGAACAACATGGTTTGTGTTTCCATGAAAATAGTATTGTGTTAATGTGTTAGTTTTCAGATTGAAATCTGAGCTTTTGGGTTTTCTAGGAGATATGGTTGTGTGGATGTGTCCAGATGGGTTGGGCAGTAGCCTGGAATGTAGGAGATCTGGGTCCAAGCCTCTGCTGTGCCTGATGTAGAGCAGGGCTTTTAATTCCAGATCACTCAGAAGTCTAGCCACAGGATGGTAGAGCATGAGAGTTTATTTCTAAGCCTCCCCAATTAGAACTTTGGTTACTTTTCTCTATAAAAATGTTTCCGTTTCAATTAGACAACCCAGTAAGAGTTCATCAGAACTCCTGTCCATTATTTTTCCAAAGCAGACACAAGAGGGAGCCCTTACACTACCTTGGAGCTCACTTCTAAGATTTCATTTCATATATGAAAGCGGAACTCAAGATTCCAGAAAATATGGGATGTTGTGGCACTTAATTTCAACTTTTAAAGTATAAATCAGTAATAGGGATATGTGCTGAGGAAGGATGGTTTGTTTCTCCCTAATAGACATCTGGTAGTTGTGTTGTCCTGTATAGAACTTAAAGGCTTTTGTCCAAAAAAAAAAAAAAAAGAGTGGCTAATGAAGATTTCATTATCTTTATACCTATTACTAGTTTTTGTCATTTAGATCACCAAATTCTTGCTGATTGAAAATCATACTGCTATCTTGTTAGATGGCAAATAGAAATGGAAACATTCTAAGGTGTTAGAGAAGAATAGGCAATGAAAATAAGGATGATGGGTAGGAGAGCAAATTTGGGGGCATTGCTTGGCTGCATGGTGAAGCAATGATCATTTTGTGGGGTCTAACTGCCTGAATGATGGGGTCTAACTTCCTGAATGATGATAAAGCATGGCTTTTTTTATTAAATAGTCAAATATTTATTTATGTAGGTTTTTTCCCTCTTGTACTTCAAATTCTGTTACATTCTCTTTAATGTGTAAAGTCTGTAAAAGCTGTGCAAATCAAATAATATGCAAAAACCTCCACTTTCTGCTACTACAGCTTGGGAAGTTATTTCAGGGGACATTGGCTGTTCTCTGGTTAAGTTGCTTCCTACGTTGCTTCCTGCCCTATTGAAGCCTTTTGTGCTTGAACATGTTTAAAATATGCCCTGTTAATTCTGTTTGGTAAGCTATTATTATTGTTACATGTGACTGCTCAGTTCTTTGAAGGGTGGGGGGAAGCTTTTGAATCTCAAGATTATATGCACTGCACAAGCTGTTGAAGTAAGAAATGTTTTAGCAAATTTTGTTTTAATTCTATAACATGTAGGAAAGACTTAAATGAACAAGGCCAAATTATCTGTTGGACCTCTCTTTTTCTCCCTCATATAATATCTCCCTTCAGCTTCAATCTTGAATAACATAAAAATTGAAGATCTGCCAGGGTGTGCCAACAGAGAATCTGGATATCTAGTTTTTCTCAAGTGTTCATTTCATTGGTTATACAGGGGAGCTATTTGAAATTCAAAGGTTTTTGGTCCCCATCTAATACCTCATCATCAATACTCAAATAACAGTGAATCCTTGAGTATAGTAGTCCAGGGCAGAATTTGGAAAATCTATGGTAGTGGTGGTTAACCTTTCTGGTGGGTGTGACACCCATAGCTTCCCTCTCTTCTTCCTTCTGCAAAGTGCTACTCTGAGCCTTGCCCCCCCCCCCCCCCCCTCCCCCAGTGCCTGATAAAGATTGTGCCCTGGAACACTGGAAATGAGGCAGGGGGGCTTGAACCTCCAACTGCATGAAATAGGGGTGTGATGCTGCTGTAAGATACTGTTACCAACAAGAGCTAAGTTAACTTTTCACTGCCAATTTTCATATGTTGAGCAAGCATCCAAAGCCTTGAATTTGGTGGCAGCTGCAGCACAAGGCAACAGTTAATTGGGCTCTTGACTCTGATGCCTGATGCTTTTTCTTGCAGCAGCATCTCCCCCTGCTCAGCTCCACTTGGCAGGAGGCACAAGCCCTACTCCATTCTGGTATTTCTGTTTACTGAGCACTTGGGACTCGCGCCATAGCAGCAGCCCACACCATTTGTGGCACATGGGTCACAGGTTGACCATTTCTGCTTTAGGGAGTTCTAGGTAGCAACTCCACAGGCAAAGTAGCCACATGAGAGCTTTTTATACTCCATATGAATAGAGTTTACACTGCCCAAGAGTTATTGAGAAGAAAGTCTATGACCTTTTATTTTCAATAATAGAAGATAAATGCCATCACACAAAAATGGTTTTCATATAGATTAACTGAACTATATATCAACATAAGTAATTACTTGCCTGTTCTACGTTAAATGAAAAGAAGAAATCAAAATCCAGTGCTCCAAACATTTGACTTCACTAAGCAAACACACTTAGAATATTTATTATATCATTAAGTATTAAATTGTTAAATGTTATATTTAAACATACAATTTAGGGACAGCTTGTATCCATTGTAGATTGTTTCCAATTCCCCATGAAGGAATAAAGTTTGGACTTTACAAAGTTCATGGCTGATCTTCTATGGAGAATAGAATGAAGATTGGGATTTGGCCAGTGGACAGGTTTTGTGAAAGAAAGGTAAAGATTTGTGTGAAAAGTTCAAACCTTGATTGATTCTAATAATTTGTGGCAAAAGTCAAATTATATCATTACATAGGAAACGGGCTCAGCTGTCAAACTACTTGTAAATAAATTCTATGGCATTTTTACATCAATTATGGAAAATCATGTGAGATACTTACACTCCTAGAAGCAAGTGAACAGGTTCTGGTAGTCCTGTAAAATAAATTGTAATTCTCTTTTAATCCTCATCTGCTCATTTTTAGTTCTTGTAAGTTCATCCTTTGCAATGGGTTGGATCTGTAAGGGCATTAATGCCTCTTGTGGGGAGCAAATCTAATGTGTGAATAGTGGGTTAATTAGTAAAGGTCAAATTAGCATGGTTCTTCTGTAAGAAGAATAGTCTGTTTATAAATATTACTGAGTCGATTTCTTTAATAGAGCTAGAATTAATAAAGTTCTTTCAAGGTCGTCATATTATTTCTATTGTGTTTTTCATTAGAAGCTTTCAGGGAGCTATGTAAATCTGAATATTGCTTTCAGATCTCCTAGCAGTTTGGCAATTACTGTTTTATGTTTTACAGATGTTGAAATGGAGGTACACATTAAGCAACATGCCTAAGCCTCACAGTCAGTTGGTACCAAAATGGTATTAGAACTTCTCGTTTCTCACTCGGCACTTCTGACTCCCAATCTCTAAAACACTATTCTGATATTTAAAAATGTGTTTTCAGAGAGCACCTGACTAATGTTAGGCATGTGTTTTGCAAACAAGTTAAGTGTCTTGACAAGTTGTTTACATATGGCTTTAGCTGTTCCCTTTTTTTTTTTTTTTTTTTTTTGTCTCCCTACAGACCTTATGTAGGAAACATTGAAAATAGTATGTGATATATTTATTATTTGAACCAACTGTCTCGAAAAAAAAATTGCTGTAATCAGTGAAACCTGAATAAAGGAAGACCTAAAGTACTTTTTTGCTGTACTGATGACTGTTTTTTTGATAAATCATTTATAATTGGCTGGACAGTACTAGCAGAAGTAAGCATTGTTGTATGAGCTCAGCACTACCAATACAGGGTTTTAAGCAAGAAATAAAATGTCCTAAGGCCTAATTTTAGTCCAGATGTAAACATTTTTTTTTTTTAAACATCAGATTAAAAAAAATAAACTGTTGTGAGTGTTCAGTGAAACGTTTTTGATTCAGAATAGCACAAAGGAGTTCATCTCCCCATACAAAATGTAAAACTTGCTATCATGAAGATATGGGGGGTAGGGGAAAATATACTTCAGATACTGTAAGTATATTAATCTGAAATGTACAGATTTAAAATACCAGGCTAAACATCTTGAAGTAAAATGTTATCTGTAATTCAGTATTTTTCCTGTAGGTTTCCCCCTTGTATTTCTGTATCTTTTATCAGTGTGTATAGATGTGCACTGCAGGCACTATAGTGAAGAGTATAGCTTAGATACAGATTTGCCTTGAAGAGGTTGAGGTGGAATAGACAATCCATTTGTAAGAGATGTGGACTTATAATTATAGATTTAAAGTTTATATGCTTTGAGCTGTATGCAAAGAAGCATTTTAAATCTAAAATGCAGAGCATATTTTGTAAGAGAGAATTCCTATGGACAGACTTTATCACAGCACCCTTCTTTCCTCCTTTGACACCTGATAACTGGGGAAGCAGGAACAGTTGTGACAGTGGAAAAACTTGGAAGGTGAAAACTTTTGAAGTGATGTACAGTCTAAAAACTGACTCCAAAAAAAGGCGCTACTGTTAACCGCTGTTTTGTATGTGTCATTGTCCTATCTACATAAAAGGATGTGAAAGGTTAAACTATTAATCATTTAACCGAGGTGCAGTGATGACAAGTTAGCTTACTGGTTATCCTTGAGCTCTGGGTGGTCGCAGTCTGTCAGAGAAGGGGGGAAGGGAAGCTGCATGGTGCCCCAATAAGAATCAAAAGGCAGCAGGACAGGGAGGAGAACAGGATGGTGAAGAAGGAGGGGCAAGCGGTACCCATAGCCTAAGAGGAAAACAGCCAGCAGCCTAATGACTAGTCAGCAATTAGCTGCTGGTACACAGATCTTCCTCCCTCCCAGGCCAGAGTTTCACCTGGGCTGTGTTGTCTGGCTGGGCTTGCCTCTACCTCCCTTCCTTGCCTGCTTTCCCCCCCCCCCCCCCCCCCTCCAAATCAAAGGGCTCCAGGAGTGTGGGAGCAGCTCCCAGGAGCAGTTGTCTGAGCTGCTGTGTTATTGGTTAATTGTTTAACTGATATAATTAGAGAAGGTTAAACATATATTTAAAAAATGATATTTATGTCCCTAACAGACGCACATATTATGTGGGACATTTAATAGCTACTTTGCATGGCACCTTAAATTGAATTTATGGCATGTCTGGGGCAGTCCTTGGGCAGATGCTGACTGTTGGCCCCAGCCCAAGGACCAGCCCAGGGTTTCAAACCAGCCCCAGTGCTCTCAGACCAGGGTGGACAATTCACTGATTGTTGGCACTGGGGTACTTCAGGCTCTTGAGCCAGCCCCAGTGCTGCCCTGGGATCAGAGCTGACAATCTATTGGTCCTGGCATGGCTCTGGGTCACATTGGGTAGGGGGGACTTGACTTTCAGCTTGCTAGTGCATGTTCACAATTGCAGGCCTTACCAGCACTGGCAAGTGGAAAGGGCATGATTGGGAAATGATCCTTGATCCCAAAATCCTGCCACCGACCATGTGCGTGTGGCATGGCAGGAAGTGCAGTCGTTAACATTTTTAAAAGAATTGGTGGCAGGGGCCACAGTGTCATAGGAACAATATTGCTTGCTAAGGATTGACTTTATATTGAAATTGGTTATTCTGTAGAGATATAATTAAGGAATAACCTTGATGGTTTTGCATATGTGTAACAAATGCTCTGATTTGGCCTACAGGAGAGACTGTTAAGGGAGGACTGGAGACACTGTTTAGGGAAGACTGCATGCTAGTTCCACAATTCTGGCAGTTGGGAATAAAAGTTTGCCTGGATGTTGTTGAAATGGAGTGATCATGGATTCCTCCTCTGCCGTGTTAGCCACTTTTTGTAGAGTAGAATTAGACTTTTAAAATGTAATAGAAAAACAAAATAATCTTTCCCTTTTGAGGGGAGTTGTTATGATGACTTCTGGAGTTTTTCATACAAGGCTACTTGTTAGAAATGGCTCAGCAGGTCAAAAGTGACTGGAATTTTTTTTACTATACAGTGTCTCTTTCATAGCCTCTACCATCTAACTGGGTAACTTAAATCTAGTTTTTCTTAGACATGTAAAAAACTGCTACCATGGTGATGCTCTTTTTTAAGTAAATGTTCCTTTTTTTTTTTTTTAATCTTAGCAGGCAAATCTGAACTACTTTCACTCCTAAAGATGTTTTCCCCTTGTAAGGGCTGGAGTATATTGCTTGATGGGGAAGCTTTTGTTGCTGTTGCTGACTGTTTTTAATTCTTCTATGGTAAATATTATTTCAGGCTCCAGGCTTTCAATCTTGTACCCATCAGCAGTGGTACATAATTACATAGAAAACATAATTACTTGGCCTTTACTCTTAAGGCTCTGTGTGTTGAAGCTCAGAAAATAGTTGAGCTCCAGTGTTTGCTTATAATGACAGAAGAGTCCCTTGGTTGAATTACAGGTAGTCTCCATGTCTAGACCCTGGTGTTAAATCACAATCCTATTTCTTCTCATGAAGAAAATGTTAGCTTTCCAGTTGTGTTCAAATTTTAAATTTGCTTTAAAAAGTGTTTTAAAATGAAGTAAAAAAATAAATTCTGGTTTTATAATTTCTCTTAAAACATTAGGCTCAAATTTTGAAAACCTTTAACAATGAAGCTGCAGTCCTTGGAGGTGATGTACCTGAGAGATCATTCCAAGGTTGGATTGGCAGATGCATATGAGCCTTGAAAAATTTAAACAAAAATGAATTAACCTATGTCTTGTAAGCTGTCTTCCTTTTTCTTTTCAAAATGTCAATTTGTGGTTTTGATAAATGTCAGAAACATTTTTTTTCCCTCAAATAAGGCTCTTTTCTGCATAATCCAGTATTGTGATTTTTCTCCTCCCTCTGAAGATTATTTTGTCTTTCCCCTGGTTTCCAATCAGACAAGTGTCTGAGAAATGGGATGGGTTTGACAGCTGGGTATATTTTCTACTGAATTAATTTTGTGAAGTAACTAAATGAGGGAGTTTATTCTTTGCTTGACAGTTATTTTCCAGTGTTGCAAATTCATTAACTCCTCTAAAAACAAACAAACAAAAGCCTAAATAGTTATAATTTTCTCTTGCCACGATCCAAGCTTCCTTGTTTAAAGTATTTTGGATAAAAGTAGTGATTAACAGCTAGTTTTCTAGATGCAAGGAAAATGTGCTCTTATCAGAGAATTGAACCCTAATATCTGTCAGTGGTTGATACACAGATTGGTACATTACAGTTCAGTCAGAGTAGAATCAGTCTTTTTCTAATCCAGAAGCAATGACTAAGAGATATCGGCAAGTTTGATTTAAATCAGTTTGTAAAGGATGTCATGAAACTGTCTTCTGAGGATATTAGATTAATTTGGAATTGGTTTCATTACCAGTAGGGCAGGAAAGTTATGAATGCATCTGTTTTCTACCTATTCCAAATAATCTCCCTATCAGTAAACTTATTAGGATTCCACAGTGTTTTGAGGTATTTTTACTCCAGCACTTGGAAAGATTGGGAGGTCCAGACTGACTGACTATGAGGCTGCATCTCTTCCTGGTAAAGTTTTTAAACAAACAGAAATTGTTCTTTGGATTCAGATCTCTGAGGCGATTATTGCAGTATAGTCACAAACTAGAAGCCTATTATATTAGAAGCTGTACCACAACTAAGAGACGGTCCCTGTCACCAACATTTTGCAAGCTATGGGTGGGTTAGGGAACAGCAGGTAGATAGAGACAGACAAATGTGGCAACTGAAGGAAACGGTAATGTGGGAAACGGAATGGTTACAGGCTACCAGGTACTTAAATATTACCAGTTGTTTGTTTTTTAAGTTGTCACTTCAAAGGAAGTTTTGGCGAGGTCTGAAGGACAATGAGAGAGTGTCTCTCAGGTTTACAAGGAGCATCTCTGAAGCAGGAAGGTTAGTGCAGATGATAGCCTGAAAGTGCTCACTGGAAAACTTAACTTGTAGACAATGAAAGTGGACATCATTGACCAAAGAGAGACCGAAGTAAACATTTTGAAGGGCCTTGAAAGTTAACGCATCACAATTTTTGTGGTAGGGAAAGAAGATGAAAGGAGAGAAGATGTGGTCAAAGTGATGAAGGACAAGCAAAATTTTAAATGCTTATGAGCAGAAGAATATTGTGATCTTATTCAAGAAAAAAAAATGCAAATTAACATAAAAGCTTATAGCCTCTTCCCTGTGCATAGCAAGGATATATATGGATGTCTTACTTTCCCCCACTTGTCATTATACCTATGACCTTCACAAAAAATACCTACATTTTATCAATGTAATTTCATGCTCAAATGAACATCCACTCCATCAGTCAGTCATTTTTCCTTGTGAAAGTGAGGATAGTATCTATTTCATTTATTTTTTTTCTCTTTCTGGAACCACGTAATTTCTCAGTTATCCAAAATTTAATTGATGCTGATTTCCTTTGGAAAGGCTACTGAAAGTGTGTACTTCGTTTTTACTAGATTGATTCAATCCAGAAATAAACTTTCTATGGATTGTATTAGTTGTTAGAATAGCAGGCTGAAATAACTCTATGCTAAGACTTGAAACATTTCAGAGATGCAAGTATTGGCCTGCTCTTAAACTTTAAACGTAACAAAATCCCTTAATTTGAATGCAGTTGATATGTTGCACAAAATCAGCAATAATCCACTGCTACAATATTTAGTGAAACTGGCTAGCTGGAGAGGCAGGCCATCACACTAACTATTGGCTTGGAGACCAATTCCAAATATGAGTCAAGATACTTACAAAAAATAAATGTTTTTTGAAAAAATCCTACTCTAGTGTGAGAGGAAATTGATAAAATGGCCAAAAATACATTATAATTTGGAAACACAAATTGCATCAGGTCTGAAATAAGCATTCATTTTGTCACTGAAATGCACTTTAGTCAATCAGTATCCTGTCACAGCAAGTTAATATGGGGAAATAAAAACAAACAGGTAGAAAATGCTAAGCTGTTGCTGTCTTTGCATGCTGTTTGCCTTTTTGGCTTGATTATCCTGCCTTCTTATGTGATGGATAGAGCTGTCCAAATTCATGTTTTGTATGTTTAGTTTGTTTGGTTTGATGGGCTGTCAGGTTTAGATTTAAACTCCGTACCATCACTACCACCCTATGCTACCTCAGCCTCCTCTCATTAGGACTGTCAGGCACACTTATTCATTATATTTGGAGGACCGGTTAATAGTGACAAGAGGCTATTACTTATGGCAATGTTTTGTCAAGCCTCTTTTACTGCAATATAAATGTTCATTTTGCTAAATTGCAGGTCAGATCTGCTTGGTCAGGAGCTCTTACCTCTGCTACAGCTCACTGAGACATTTGCATCTCTAAGTCATGTTCATTTAATCAACCACTCAAGTGCAAACCTTGATGAAGAATTCACCAAGTGAATTCTTTGGCAAATAGCAGTAGATATTAATAATAATAATAATAATAAAAAAAAGATTCCCTAGACCTTTCCTGAGAATTAAAAACCTACTTTAAAATATTTTCCAAAGCTTTCAGTGATAAAAGTAGTGTTGATTTTGCCCATTTGTGCAATTGAGGACATGAACAAATGAACCAAGCATAGACTAGTTAAAAGGAGACAGGGATGTACCACATGCTGGCTGCTTTGTGCCAGCTGACCATATTTCTGCACTTAGCCCATGATAAGTGGAAAGCTAAATCTGAATAGTTTACCACTCAGTGAATCATGGCCAAGTTACCGCTTTCACTTCGTATGGACCAGAGATGGACACACATACAGTAGCCATGGATCAGCTGATGTGACGTTCCTGACCCCTTTTAATTCTGTAATATGGTTATCCATACACTTATTTTCAAATCTAGTTGCCAGGAAGATGCTGCAAAAGACAAATGTATAATAGAACAAAAGATTTTAAAAGGTACCTTCCTGAATCAATAAAGGGTTGTCTATGCTCAAAGATCTTTGTAGCTGCTCTATATTATATTAACTAGTACGTAATGTCTGAATTAACAGCTTGTTTTTATTTCAGTGCAAGGTATTGCATCTGGGGGGGATGGGACATTTTGCCTTCATTATGTGCTCAGCATTGTGACCAGGCATCCCACACTCCTTTCTGCTGTTGCTAGGCCCTATTAGAGTCTGCCTGCGACAGATGGTGGGATATTCAGTAGAAGCAGTGCAGTTCAGTGAAGGTTGTGATTTATGGAAGTGAGTGAAAGATGGTCCACTTACTTTGATTTCCCAGAACCAGGGAACTCAAGAAGAAAGTGGGTTTTGGTTCCTTTTATACTTCCACCCCACAAGGGATGAATGACCTTCCAGTCCCATAGATAGGAAGATAGGACTGCATATAGCTGGCAGCTAAGCCAGGGAAGGAAAGGCTAGAAATGGTATGAAAATGAGGGAACAGAAGAAAAGGGTTAATAACTAAAATAGAAGACCTTTGGACCATAAGACCTGTGAACTTATTACTGACTTGTCTGGAAGGATGTCACCTCAACAATGGAACTTTGTTGATGGCCCAGGGAATTATTGGAACCTGAAGCTGGAGGCCTACGGTGTCACAGTTAAGTGTGTGCTCTGGGAGTGAATTCACCATTTCAGTTTGTTTCCATTTGACAGCTTTTAGGTGACATCTTTTTATTCTACTCTCTTTCTTTCCTTTGCTAGCTGAAGTGCTGTGCAGCCACCTTGGAAACGATTGCAAGTATTAGGCAAGTCAGCCCTAAAAAAGGGAGGATTTAAAGCAATGATGATTCCTAGAGAAGGTGGTGTAGGATGGGAAGACTCTTGGAAAGCATGTGAATTTAGCATCCAAAATTGGTTGACCTTACTCATCTCAAAGGAAGAAAGTCCATTAAAGTTCACCAAAGTAATGGTTTAGGCTCCAGTCTTGCCAGCATTTATGTACATGCTTAAGTTTATGCATAGGGGTAATTCTCTGAAGTTCAAGAAGAATACTTCCAGCTACAAATAGATGCCAGTTGGCGCTTTAGTTTAGACCTAGCTATATGAGGGAGGACTTGTAATAAATATTACAGGTAGGTAGGGGAAAGACAAAGGAAGGTATTGTTCTGTTATTGAGTGGGATGAGGAAAGGAAGAGAGAAACAATATCAGATTTTAAAATGTATGTTCATTTTATTATGTATTCTGCATCAGGTCTGAGTTGTGAAGTAGCTGACTTTGGTTCTGGTCTTGGAAGGACAGGTCTTATGCTCTCATTGCATTGTTTCTAAACGAGCATAAAGAAAAGGTTGAAGTGTTGACAGCTGTGACAAAGTCCAGTGCCATAATGTGTCACCAGATAAGTGATATTGTATAGTTTGTGGCAGTCAGCAAAGCATGGCAACCACTATTTATATGTCAATTTTAAGAGACGGGAAGGGTTGCCCAAAGGGGAGAGAATATCGGAAGTTGACAGCCTGGTAGACACTTAAGGCTAAATGTCATCTTTTGAATAGACTTCAGTATATAACATTAAATGAATATATGTTTCAAATTCAGTTCTTCCAACACTTCTTAATTTTATTACTTGTGAGTGACCAAAATATGTTGATGAAGAACAAGCCAAAGTTTCCTGCTAAAATTGAAGACGATGTAAGTGTTATTTTCAGTATCTGTTACTCTACAAAAATGCAAATATACACTCAGTCAGTAGCTGCTGCAGTGAAATAGATGCCTTATTCAACTTTTTATTTAAAGGTTTATTTTTCTTTACCATGGATTTAGATTTTATTGTTGAATGGTGTGTAGCTTGGGTTCTGTTGTGCCTCTGTTGCCAAATCTTCTTCAGATTTTGCAGACTTACTGTTTATGAGCAGAGCTAAATTTTTAATTAAAGTTGCTAAATAAAAACTTAATTTTACACTTTTGTCCATGTGCAGTATAAATAACAAGCTTAGCTGGACTATGTCGGTATCAAGACTGAATAATTCTTTCTTTCACATGTTTCTTGTTCCTTAACTTTTTCAACTTCATAAGCATTTTTATTTGATCCTTCATATATTTTGAAAAGAGGGAATAAAAGGGAAACTCTGAATTCGTGGGGTTATAGAAATAATTTGGCAAAAGTTGAAGGCAGTAGCCTTAAGAAAATCATAAAACCCACAGAATTAAAGAACTGAAGCAGCGTATTGTGGAAGAAGGGAAACCACCAGTTCTTCTTTGCAAGAGCTGCACTTATTTGCAGTGTTTTACAGAGATGCAATGTATAGTGAAATCATCTGGTGAATACTTCAAACACACAAGGCATTGAATATGATTTAAAAGAATTTTTTTTCTTTTCCTCCTTTTCACTTTAGTAAGAAAGGTTCAGAAATAAAATTACAAATACTGATCAGTTTTCTTTGTCAAGTCTATTATCAGCTGTAGTAGTGTGTTGTGAATAGTATTTTGAAAAGATTCCCACTGTTATAAACTGAGATAAGCTTCAGATATATAGAATATATCTGTAATTTTTTTAGGACTTCAGAGTTTTGATCAGTCACCTCTTGGAAGAAGGCCATCTATTTTGCTCTTCAGAATCCTTCTGTACAGTTTCAAATTAGATAAAAACATGCATGGATGAAGTGGCATCAAATTGCAAAGGAAGTAGAAAAGGAAGGTAAGGTAGAAAAGGAAAGAACTGGGCATAAACAGGAGGAGAATACCCATCACACACATTCAGACCTGCCTCTTTGTCTTTAAAGATTATGGAACAGATCTCTAAACTGGTGTACCTAAGTGCAGTTCCGTTGACCTCAGTAGCATTATACTGATTACTTCCAGTTGAGGGTCTGCCTTGTGATTGTCAGTAAAGGTCCCCGAGATTTTCCTGGATTTTTTCTTTGCTTTTGCTGTTGGTCTGTCTCTATCACAGGGGATAACAGTTACCTGCTCTGAACTTTAGGGGATGTGGTGAGACTTATCAGGTTGTATATATAGATTCAAATAATCTGGGTGAATTTTTCCAGGTTTGTTCTCCAATAGAGAAACTTACTCATGGTTATATGTACAGACATTTGAATGCTAAGGTCCTAAAAGTGGAGAGCTTGCAGCACTGACACTGGAGATTGGGGGAGGGGGAAGGGGCTGGGCACACATCTGTGTGCTCTAAGGCAATGGTTCCCAAACTCTGACAGATTGCACGCCACCCATTTAAAATGATAAAACCTTAAATACCACCAGCACATTTTTGTCATACAAAGTAATTATTATAAATCTTTTAATGCGTACCACTGACAGGTTGTCTGTGTACCACTGGTGGTACCTGTACCACAGATTAGGAACTGCTGCTCTAAGGGCTACCTTAGTCAGCCTGTCAACACATGACATCAGTGCATAGGGCATCCTTGATTTGCTAACACAGATTGCCCATGGTCAGCCTGCGTTTCCGTACAGCCAAATGTGGGGATTGTGAAGGATGCATGTTTTGCTTCTTGCTGAATCAGGAGAATTCAGTAAACGAGATACTGTCCCTCTTTTGGCGGGGAGGAGAAGGTGCTAGAGAACTGTTCTCTTCTGAGAAAAGCCACAGCATGTACATTCTCTCTCTCTCTCTCGCTCTCTCTCGCTCTCTCTCGCTCTCTCTCGCTCTCTCTCGCTCTCTCTCGCTCTCTCTCGCTCTCTCTCGCTCTCTCTCGCTCTCTCTCGCTCTCTCTCGCTCTCTCTCGCTCTCTCTCGCTCTCTCTCTCTCTCTCTCTCTCTTCTTTTTTTCTCTCTCCTGGGAGTGATTTAATCCTGGTTTTTCCGAGGCTATTTTTTGCCTACAGTAGCCATTTTTACCCTGGGAGAAAAAGCCTGAACAATCTGTATGCTTGTGACTTCCATGGGAGAGCAGCAGCTCTCCCAGGTGAAACTGAATGTCTGTATGAGGCTCTATTTTATGCTTGTAAAGTTAACCGAAGTCCTCTGACGAAAGATGCTGTAGAAACGGAAAGAAGATTAAACACAATAATAGTAGTTTTAATTTCTTCCATCTTTGCTCTCCTGGTCCTACCACTCCCTTGTGAACATTGAACCTGGCCAACCTTTAATTATGTGATCAAATTTCTGGTGCAAAACACATCTATTTCACTTCATAGGTGCTTGAAGATGCAGAAGCTCAGCATTTGTTCCAGTCCATCCTGCCTGATATGGTGAAGCTAGCACTCTGTCTCCCTACTATCTGCACCCAGGTAAGTAAACAGATCTAGGTAAATCGCCTGTCAGGTTAATTCTCTTTAAAATATAAGAAATGGCTGGAGTCAGAGTGAAGGCAGTCAAAACAAGCTAAATAAGAAATATGTATGTATGTATGTATGTATGTATGCTGCAAAAAACATATTTATATGCATCATATTTAACTAGTCTGTAAAGTGCATATCTCTGCCCTGTGCCTGACTCAAGACTAACATAGTTAACCACCTCTTTCTCTGGGGTCAGAGTGCAAGGGCCCTGTTACGTTTCTTATTAAAGGCTTTAGTGGTTGTTCTACATTTAGCTGAGATTCGAGGAATAAAGAGGACACTATGCATCTGTAATGGTATAAAAAAAACTTTGAAAATTCACTGTCCCATTTCTGTACCATTTATCAAAATTCTATATACACTGGAATAGCATGTTACTCTTAGTGATGAGCATGAAATGTTTATATGTTGAGAACTCCTGTTGTTTTAAAACATTTTAATGGATTTAAGTCCCTATGGCTTTGATTGAAACCATCTTTAGAACTATTTTTAATCATAGCAATATTCTCCCAAGGCATTTTTACTAAGGAAAATACTTGATTATATTTGTATTTCTACAATATCTGTGAATACACTGTCCTTAGTAAACTTCAACTTTTTATTTTATTGTAATAGCATCCAAACCTGCATACATTTGCTTGCTAATATAAAGCTGTGCTGTGATTTACTTCTACTGAAGTCAGTATGACTGCTCAGGTGACTAAAGATGACTTGTGCAAGTATGAATTTGCATGATTATGTATGAGCACCAGCATCTGGACTTATTTTTTTTAAGTTTTTCAAAATAGGGCTTTTGTACAAGAACAGGAAAGAACTGTTTCATATTTTAACTTACTGTGTGTCTCCTAGGACTGAATATACAATAATTCTAGTTACTGAGGCAGTTTTACATGAAAGAAATTTATCTTCAGAAGTAAAAGTCCTAAAATGCAGTGACTCAACTCACTTATTACAGTAGCTATTAGTCTGTTAAAAAGAAAGACCAACCCTGCAGTGTTTTGTTATATTGCTGTAGCTATAATAGTGTTGTTCAATAAATCCCTTAGTATTATGGAAGAAACCCAATGAAGGAAATGTACAGGCTTCTCTTGATGCACAGTTTAAAGGTATTTTGTTTTGTTTGTTTGTTTTTGTTAAATCATCTAAAATTAAAAAACAGGATCATAAGAAAGTAGGGCTGAAAGTCCAGTCGTCTGCTCAAGGTAGGATCATCCCTGACTAAACCATCCCAGAATAGTAGTCCGTTAGTTTCATTTCAGTTCCTGAAATCTACAAAGCTGCAGTAAGTCAAAATGATGTGCAGGCAAGTAAGTGTTTTTGTTCTAATGAAAATATAGAATTGAAAAACACATTTTCTTCTAAAGTCAAACTATAAAATTATATGTGAAGGCCACTTAAGTTTCCTAATCTTAATGCAGGCCTGCCAAAAAAATTAGTATACTCTCCCCCTCCCCTCAGCCAACAGAAACAGAGGGTCAGAGGAAATGTATTTTTTCCTCTTGGTCTGCTTAAAAACTAACCTAAGACACCCAAGCTTTTAATGGAGAGAATATTAATCTTCTAATATTTTAGTGGAAATGCTTCCTGCAGAACTGAGGATGTCTATCTCTTGTGTTATATAAACTGATATTTTTATACTATTAATCTAATACTTTTTAGTTCTGTCAGTTTATTATTTAACCCTTTTCAAGACATTTGTCATAGTCTTGCTGGAGCATATTGTAGTTAGTACTGACTTGTTGTTCTAAATTAGCGTGTTAATTGTTACCATGAGTGTTCTTGTTCAGTATTCTTGATGCACATTGTTGATTGTTTGTTGTGGACCATGTGGCAGATTCACTTCTGTAGAATCTAGGCTTTTGTTTTGGTGGAAAAGGTCCATTTTTCATCCTTATTGTTGGGAAACCATCATTGAAAGCATAGATAAGGATAAAGCATTTGTAGACAGCCAGAGGCAATACTTAAGAGGCCTGATAACGGCAGGCACTGTAAGCATCAGCATTAGGTATTGAAATACTGATGCATTCAGTGGATTGAAAGGAAAATAGGGTGGGGAGAAGCTCATGAGGACAGGAGCTGAGATTTTAATTAAAGGAAGGAAATGCACACTCAAAAGAGGTTAAACACAAAGATTGAGGCAGGAGAGGAAGTTATGGAATTATTAAAACAAAGGAAAATAAAGATGTTTCCAGCAGCGAGTATATTTAAGTGGCACTAAATTTAACAATAAAATATGGAACATGGAATAACATGAGAAGTAAAAAAAAAAAAAAAAAAAAGTATCATTTTATATAAATCATGTTGTAATAAACCCTTGGTCTTTCTGTAAATGTCCAATTGGACTGTTCAAACTGGATGTTGGTTTTGCAGTTTGTTTTAAGGAGAAAGCAGCCTCCTACAAAAAAAATGGCTACATTCCTCCACTCTCAGACTTCCCCCTACTTGTTGAAATGTCATGTTGCCAAGTTTAAGAAGTGGGAAGTTAATGTAAATCTTTCTTTCACTTCTGCCATCTCCTTCAATATGCCTTGTACTGGTTCCCTTCTTTTCCATCGACCTGGAGTAATTCAGCCCTCAAGTTCTTACAGCCATACTGGTGGAGTAGTTGTCCCATTTGTCTACTAGTTGGGGTTAAGACCAGCTTCTTCACTTACCTGAGAGAGACTACCTTTTGCAAGGAACAGGAGGAGAGAAGGTACTCCTTTTCAGAGATGTTTCCATTAAATTTGTTGCTGCTTGGGAAAAAATAATATTTATTGTAAGTCGGAAATGCTTGCTATGTGATATTTTTCTATGGACTTTGTAGTGTATAAAAAGATATGTTTAATAATTGCTTATATAACCCAAGTGCTGAAGATTCTTCAGAATGTGTAACTCATGTTAATCTCTAGATGACAGCTCTGTGGTATCTTTTAAAAATTGTGTCCTGGCTAAATAATATCCTTCCCATAATGCTAAACTATGAGCAGAAAACTTGCAAGACCTTATTTGTTCATTTACTAACATTACTCCAGTAAATCGAAAAGCAGTATAGCTTTAGTGATCAGATTAGAATGATGAACTGTCTTTAGGTGCCACAGAATTTCTGATAGAGAAATGCTCATTCAGAATAAGGATCAGGCTTTAGTTGAGACACGCTATGCTTTTTTTTCCTTGGGTAACTTGGAAATGGTGACCATCTTCCACTATTTTTTATGCCTGATATTTTGTTTGCTATTTTGGTCTTCTAGAAGTGCATTTGGTGTATTTTTTTTTTTCTTCTTTAAAAAGGTTATTCCACTCTGGCCAGCTCTTTTCTTCTGTAGCGCTCAATCCTTGATTACTGTGCCACAGTTTTTATAATGTCAGTTTATGGAGAGTTGCAAATTCTTTGGGGGAAGGAATTCTTCAAACTTTAGTTCCTGCCTGGAATGAGATTAAGGGTGGAGCCTATGGCAGAAAATGCCATCAACAAAATAATTCATTTTATCATACAGGTTGCTACTATTTATAGTTATAAATAGGCTTTATACAACTGTCTCAATTTATTTCTGTCAGTGCATTTAATTTCTGATCTTGTCCTACACCTCTTCTCTGCTTTTATAGTACACTTCATGTCCTATAATTCTCTGGTTGCCCTTGGACTATTATCTGTACAGTCTGTATAATGAGTTTTCAGAATTTTATCAGTGATTTAAAGGAGATTTGATATTCAAAGAAAAGAAAATAATAAATTAAATCCCATGCCAGCCTCCTTCCCCATTCAACTCGGCCTGCATTGTCTGTGGAATAGAAGGACTATTTATGAACTAGATGCATTCTATAGGTGGTAACAAAAAGGAAGAAAACTTCTGATTGCACATTTATTTTATGATCAGTTTCTCAATAATAATATTTGCTATTATCAAGACCTCTTTTATTCAAGTTATATTTACATTACCTAATTGCTTAAAATGGAAAAAGTCAAAGCAGTTCATGTTTATGCTAAAGGTGGCTTGTATATACCATCTGCCTCTTACTTTCATCTGTAAAAAGAGTATTGTTGTATTTTATCTAAGTTTTTAAACTGTTTTATAGCCTGACTCCAGAATACAGCTGCTCAAGTGAAAGAGACTTGACTTTTTAAACCTTCATGTGGCGTCTTGTGCCCTTTGGGCTGCCTGGCCTGTCGGGGTGTGGCCCCTCCCCTCAACTCACCTGCTACGACTTTGATGTCAAAATTTACTATGAGAGGGGATCTTCAGTGGAGATCTTTCCCAGGGGGCCCTCCCGACAGACGGCGGTACTTATGGTCGTATGGCATGATGTTCCACGGGGCTCTGTCTCCCCTACACCCCATCCACTCACCAACTGGGTGGATATGCGTTAATGATGGTCTCTGGCCCTGTAGGATGGCCAAGGGCCTGTCTTCCTGGGTTCAGTCGCTCTTCCTCCCCTCTCGGGGTTTGTCTTATTTCAAAGAAAATACTCCCCTGAATAGGAGGGGGCTGCAGAGCTGCCTCCTTTATCCCTGCCTCCTCTAGGGGTCTCAAATGCCTCTTCCCTCCTGCTGTCTGCAGGGAACTCCCCTGCCTCCTCGGTCTCAGCTTCCGCCAGGGGCTGGAGGGGTGCCCCTGCTTTGCCTCCTGCAGGAGGCTTAAAGATCTCCCTGGTGCTGCCTGCGAGAGCCACGCAGGCTGGGTTGCTTCCTTCCCATGCTGGAGCTGCAGCCCGCCTAACGAGCTGCCAGCCCGCGCTCTCTCTCTGGCTCTCCCCCCGTCCTAGTTCCGGCGGGGCTTTTAAATTTTCCCGCGGTGGCCGGTACGGCTGCTTGGATTGGCCCAGCTGTTTCCCGCACTGGAAACAGCTGATTAAACAGCTGGCGTAATGCCGGTTGACACGGCTGTGGCCACGGTTGCAGCTCCTGCTCTGGGCTGCCTTGCGGGAGGTGAGTTAGCCCTGCCGGGGGCCTGCTCCCAGGGTATGAGGCCCGCGGGGTTCACTCTCTCCCCTTTGGGAGCCTGTGGAGGTGCCTCGCCACCACACTTCATTATATTAATAAAAAAAAAAAAAAGTTAAAAACAAAAGGTGAAAGTGCAACAGCGTGCCCTTGCCCCCAAGGGGCCAAGCACGAAATATTTGTTAGTAAGAAAATACCTGTCTTGCCAGAGATTGAAACCGCCTTTCTTCCGCCATCCCCCCACCCGTCTTCATGGAGTTACATATTTAGGACTAGCCGTCTTTGTTCTAGCTTGCAGAGTGCCCCCTCGATGGCGTAGCAAAATGCAACTGGTCCACATATTGTTGTATGGAGAAGTGTCCATACTCAAATGAGATGCATCCAGAGAGTATGAGTGTGTATGTCTGTGTATATATATATGTGTGGCTTTTTCTTATTTTTACTTTGATTTTAAGATTGCCCCGGAATTGCTACATTCCACTTATTTTCATCTGTTTTTCTCTGATAAGCTGCTCTTTGTTCCTTTTATTATATTGATTAGAAATCTGCAATTTATCAAACAAACCTTTTCCAAATCACCTTGGATAAACAACTCTTGACTCTAATCACAAATGCTGATTTAAGGACCTACAATGGCCCTAAATTACTCCAGTTCTAATTTAACAAATGTGATTTGGTACTCCTGTTTTTGAATTGCTAAACTAATTATTTGTCTTTCTCTCTATTTCTCTCTCTCATTTTTGTGTTCTCTTCTGGTAGCCAATACCTCTACTGAAACAAAAGATGAATCACTCCATCACAATGTCACAGGAGCAGGTTGCTAGCTTCCTAGCCAACGCTTTTTTCTGCACGTTTCCACGACGCAATGCCAAGATGAAATCTGAGTATTCTAGTTATCCAGACATTAACTTCAACAGGTATGGTGTTCTGGAGTAAATGGAGCGGATAACTCTCCAGGGATTTTTTTTTTTCTTTAGGGAAGATGCCTGTTTTCCTTTCATATCATTAGGAGGCCATTATCCTTAATTCAGTAGTTAGGTTTATATTCTAAAATTATAATGGGGGGGGAAAACAGGAAGCAGTGATGTAATCAGGTTATCACTGAGGAATAAAAAAACAATCTTACGGACAAAAATGTAATGGTTGATAAGGTAGACTTACCCTATTCTACATGCATGCTTGCACTGTTTTAATTAAGATAACAACCAACCAGAGTGGTCTTTCTTATAAGAGAGTGGCTTCTTTCAGCTCAGTTTGTGTGTTCCTAATTGGCTTGAGTGAAAATTAAAGTCAGTCTGGCTTAAATCAAGTGGCACTCATCTTCTTGTGTTGCAGGTAAACTGAACTGGTTTAATATCACAACTTAAAAGTTATATTGACAGAATGCTGAGTTTAGACAAGACGGGTATACTGATTCTGGTACCCAAGTTATTGTGCATATGCATATGAACACTCGCATGCACATATGCAGACATCCAAGCTGCTTGCTCTTACCGTACTGATTTCAAGGTAAGGTTACTGGACAAGAGCACAAGAGGATTGTGGTGGGACATAAGGCACATCCTTTAGGAAGCCATGAGATTTTGAAATCTTAGACATCGATCAATGTAAAAGCAGAGATCTGTTCATTTAATAGAATTTATATTAAAACTGGTGCAAGAAAGCTGGCAGGATTAGAAACCAAATCTCACGTGGAGTTGTTTAGGTTTGCCCTTATTTATAATATTTTGTTAAGGAATTTAAACTCTGGGAAGATGTGAGAGGCAAAGCCAAAATTTTCATTACTTAAAAGCATAATATAAATCAAGGAGTTAAATCAGTGTCAAGAGTAGAAGAACATTTTGAATTGGATGTTAAACTGCCAAATTTGAATATATGTCCTTTCCTTTTCTCTGAATGTTACACAGTAAAAGCAGAGCAATATAATGTTAATGGCTAACCTAAGAGATTATATTTTTAAACCATTTAAATAAAATATTAGGTCCTTGGCAGACTGCATGAGGTATGTAACCTTCTGCCAGAGTTTCAGACAATAATTGTTTTGATAATTGGATAGACTATCCAAGTACAATCTTTGCTATAGTGTCTGCATCTTTCTGGTCTGTCCCTCTTTGCTGTTTTTGACGCTTCACTCTGAGACGATATAAATTCCTACAGTATTTCATCGCTGCTGCTTAAACTGTCTGAGAATCTACTTTTCAAAAATAAGTGCGTGCATACATATGTACATACAAAATGCTAATACGTTGGGCAGAACTTTGCCTTTTTTGCACATATGCAAAAATTTTCCTCTTCTGGGGGCTTCTTACAGTTTCCCTGTTGATTTTTTACAAAACACATTTTATCTTGCATTTTGCTTTTAGTTGCTTTTTGCTATCCCAGACTGGACCATCATTAATTCTTTTCTGTATCTCCTTTGCGGTTGTGATGAGCATTTGGGAAAGGTGCCTTCTGCAGAAGAATACGGACCTGACCTAGAATAAGAGGGGAAGGGTAAATGAATGTGATAGAGGTATGAGGGACTGATGTAGTTAGAGATAAGGAGAAAAGGATAAAAAACAATTGAAGGAATGTGAGGTGAATGACTGGGCAGTGGAGAAAATGATACATAAGGGTAACATTTTCTACCTTAGTCTTTTAATGTACTCTGATCTCGTTGGCATTCTGAAATGAGAAGTGTGAAAAAGGAAAGGATGGAGTAATCTCTGTTTTCCTTCTTCCCATGTGATTGTTCCCACATTTTCTCCTCATTTCCCAGTCATTCAGTGGAAAAGAGAGACAAGAAAAGACAAGAAAATAAATGGCTTTTTCTCAGCTATTAGTTTTCTTCTGATACAGTGGTAGAATTTACCTTTGTATTTCCAAATTTTATAACAAACTAACAGGCATTCATTACCTGGCTGCATATGCACAAAATGTACTAGACAGACCCTGAAATCATAATTTATGCAACTGCTATAACAGCCCACTTCACTATAAAGAAATATTAGAAGCTTTTTTTTTCCCTGCTGGCTTTTGGGGAAGGCCTGTTCTTCCTACAGCATTATGATCCACAGTTACATCCAGCTCTAAAATTACTGTTTCAAAATAATTTGTCTTCTGTATAACTGTGGATGAATTACTTATTTTTCTGGGCTGCAAAAATTCATCTAGTGCAGACCTTTAATGAAGCACAATAACTGTGAAGGGTGGCAATTTTTGTGTACGCTTTTTAATAACAAATTCCTTAATGAAACTGAGGTTCAGTCTTCCTAATATCCACATAAGACATTTTTCTTCTTTCCAAAACTTTGACTGAGAAATAAAATCTGTAGCTTGTTTGTGTAATAAATACAAGCATGCAAGCTTTTTATTACTAGTGTGTGTTCAGTTTCATACGGTGTTCATATTCCCAGTTTTATTATATATTACTATATCCTATCAGGGAGGGACTAGATATACATATGTTTAGTGGTAGTTTAAAAAAAACCCTGTAGAATAATAAGTCATGTATTTTTTCACTTGTTACCTTGAAGCCTGCTTCTCTGTTTTGTTGAACATTCTTTTATTTAATTAACATTTTTGATAGTTGAGGTCTCATTTCATGGCAATCTTGTGTTTTAAATGGGAAGAGCAGGACTTTGAATCAAAAGTGAAAATCATCTGCTCTTTAGCTATGTGAAATTCACCTTTATGTCACACTGTAGGATAAACCAGTGGTGCTCAACCTTTTGGCCCCACAGGCCAGATGAATGGCCTGGAGCCCATCCTTGGGCTGGATTGGGCCCTGGGGCCTGGCACTGCCCTTTCTCTGACTGTCTTGCCAGGATTGGTTGCCTGTGGGGGCAGGGAATGGCCAGTATCACTCCTTCCCATCCCCTGTGCTCTAAGATTGGGTCCTAGAGGGCTGGCACCACCCCCTCCCATCCTCTGCATAGTGGGATTTGGGCATTGGGAGGACAGCATCACCCCCTTTCTCACAAGGATTGGGCCATGGGGAGGCCAACACTGCATGCTTCTCACCATGATTGCCCCCCTTATGATTGCCCCCCTTGTACCAGGATTAGGCTCTGGGGTGCTGGCACTGCCCCTCTTGTGCCAGGATTGGGTCCCAGACTGACTCTGGTTTGACAGCTGCTGTTAACTAAGCTACAATAGCTCATTTTCCTGTCTCTCTTTTACAAGAGACTAAGTGCATTAGAGGCATGACTTCCTTCCCTTTCCCCTTGTGTAATAGCTCAGCTCATAAAAGTTCAAGTTATTTTCAAATTTAAAAGTAATATGCATAGCAATATAAACCTAGTGGATTTTCTAGTGCAAATGTTAGAGGGGAAAATAAAATTCTATGCACAAGACATAACTGTTAGAGTGCACATCAATAATAGTGGCAATATAAAATATTTTACCACCAGTATGTAGACCTTAAGTTAATTCCTTCAGCCTTGTCAACCAAGATCTTTAATCTAATTTTTCTTAGCAATTGGAAATAAGAAAACTTGTGTTAGTTAAGATGTATGCATCTTTTATGGAATGTCTTAATATAGGAAAGGAAATGGACAAACGGTACAGTACATTTATTCAAGGGAATAGAAATCTAATTTAGTAGTAATGCAATTGTCTCTTACCATAAACAATATGAGTTTTGCAGCATTAATGAGTATTCTCTGTGGAGTAAATTATCCAGTGTATTTGCAGTAACTTGTTTAGGGATTAGGGATATATGTTATTTATATAAAAAGTGCTTCCAGTTGCATTCCAAACAACTAAATATTGCTTTGAAGTAGTTTAAGATAGCAGTTGTGAATTTTAACCAAGTTTGCTGGGAATAGAAAGAATTATAAAGTAGAGTCTAATGTTCTGTACCACTTTCAAATGGGCATGTGCATTTGGATTCCAAACTACCAAATGAGAAGTCTTATATATTAGCATTATTTGTAGAGCATATTTAAATAATGGGGTACAAGGAACTTGGTTCAGTGTTTAAAACAGAATACTGAGGTCTGAATTCAAGTTATTGTTCTTTTATTAACTCATTGTATGACCACAGATATGTCATTTAATTCAACTTTCAAGCATCCATAACTTTTGGGTGCCTTTCTCAGGATTTAAGGCCTAATTTTTGGTAGTACTGTACTTCCATAGATTACTTCAACATTTGAGGTACCCAAGACTCCAAAAATATCACTATTAATGTTTTTTTTTAAAGGCCACACATGCTTTTTTGTTCCAAATTATTTACTCATTATGGTCAAAAATCTAGAGATCAGATATCCACCTGTCTCTCCACCCTCCCAATTTGTGTGTGTGGGGGGGGGGGAATTCAATACATAAAGGAAGAGAGAGTACTATTTGTAATTGGATGATTAGCCAACAAAACTGTTGCTCAGTTTTTTACATATTGGCAGACAAATCAGAGTGAAAAATATCTACTTTAGTTAAAGGTAAATTTACAGTTAAGAGCAGCACTTTGTACAACGTGGTATTTTGTCTGAGTTTGTGTCCTGATGTTATTTGATACCTGTAACAATTAACAGTTTGCAGGAAGTAAGAAAAGAAATTATGAGGTTAAATGTTTGAAGCACAGTGTGTTTCTTTTGATGCTGGGGGGATCCAAAACCTCTCAACTACTTTTCTGTTTATATAAAATGGAAGATAAGTTTTAATGTAGAAAGGTAGGATTTGCTTAATTTACAGTACCTTATCTAGTTTTTTGCAGTGCCTAGTGTGTCTCACTTTTGCATAAGGCTGCTCTGAGGTTTCCTGATCAGAATACACAAAATCTGACTAGATGGTTGCATTTCCCTTGGAATTAATGCCAAATTGGTTATTCTTATTGATTATTCTTCATACCCATTAAGGACAGGTGTTTTTCTCTTCCCAAATTAGCACATGAATTGTTCTAATTTGGACGTTAAAAATCCTCAATCAGTAGGTTTGAAAATTTAATGCTAAAAGAGCTTTCATCATTAGTCCGTATGAGCTGACTTTTAGGCAAAAGTATGTTCAGTAGAACTTAAACATACATTAGGTCAGAGTTCAGGATTGTAAACCTTCTACCACTGTGACCATAAGCAGTACAACCTGTACTGGTCAACACTGAGTGCTCAGTGGTGGTTAACCTGTCAACCTCAGGAAGTGCCAATGGCTTTGGGTGGATGAGCGCCTGAGGAGGGTAGTAGAATCCTTGATGAAGGAAATGCTGTCAAAAGGCAGACGAGCATAATCATGCAGTGATTTTGCCCAGGGTATTCACACAGGGCAGATTGGGCTCTTGAGTCATGGCTGGCAACCAGTCTAGGAGTGGAGCCCTGAAAGGCAGGCAGATGAAAGACCTCCTCTGTACTGGCAACTTCTGCAGCATAGCTGGTTCCAAAAGTATTGATTTCCATCCTTCCTTTGGAGCAAACCAGTGAATCCAAGAGGGGTACGCTGATACAAGGGAAAAGCAACGTCTCCATATCAACTGCCCAGGTTGTTGCTGTCATATGGAAGGGATGCTCTATCCTTGCTGGCAGCATGGACCCAACATAGAAGGTGGCAGTTACAGGTCATAAGCCCTCACCTGATTGGCATAAAAGAGGGCACCATGGATCACCTTCGATGATGGAAGGAATCATTGCATGCCACTGGTCAGCTACCACCCATCCTGATGCTGGTCAGCCCCCAGACAAGTGCTGACCCACCACAGTCTGTCTGCCTCATTGGCTGTATGGGGCTAGGCCAAAAGCCAAAAGCAGACAGAAACTTCGCACCTGCCAGAAACAAGAAACCAAGAACTTTCTGGCTTGGAACATCAGCACCGTGTGTCCTGGCTTGACGGACTGTAACAACCTACAGTACATAAACAGCATACAGAAGTCGGTCTTGATTGACTGTGGGCTGTACAAACTCGACATTGACTTTGCAGCACTCCAAGAAACAAGATTTGCAGATGCTGTTTCTATCCAAGAGGCCATTTATACCTTTTTTGGCAAGGTAAAGGCACTGAAGAAAATCATCTGCATGGCGTTGGTTTTGCTGTGAGTAACAAGTTGGTTAAGCTTATAGAAACACCTATTAAGAAGTCAGAGCACATCATCTCACTTAAACTACAGACTACCATCAGTTCCGTGAACGTCATCAGTGCTTATGCATCAACACTCAACTTTGACCCTGAAGAGAAGGATACATTTTATGACACTGCACCAAGCTGTCAAAGGAATGCCATCAACTGAGTGACTTTCTTGGAGACTTCAGTGCAAGAGTCAGTACAGACCGCTCATGGCCAGATTGCCTAGAACATTTTGGCTTTGGCAAAATGAATGAAAACAGGCAATGGCTTCTTGAATTCTGTGCCCAAAACCAACTGTTCATTAACAATTCATATTTTTCTGGAAAAGATCGCTACGAAGTGTCATGGTGACATCCGCAATCAGGCCACTGGCACCGACTAGACCTTGTTATTGTTAGGAGGAAAGACCTACCTTCAGTGCAGAAGACCTGCATGTTCCACAACGCTGACGGTGACACTGACCACTCCCTGATCATTAGCAAAGTGAAGATTACAGCCAAGAAACTACATAGAGCAAAACCTAGGAGCAAACCCAGAATTCATATCACTAACACCAAGAACCAGAGGAAGTGCCAAGAGTTTGTGAAGGCTTTCGAACCCAGCATATTTGAGAGAGAAGACAGAAGAAATTTGGGAAGGTTTAATTAAGAACTGCAATCTAAGAAACAGCTAAAGCTACATTTGGGGGAAAAAAGAGATCATCCAATAAGGACCGGTTCAAAGAAAATGCAGAAGAACTATTACCTCTCATCTGCATCAAGATCACAGCCTATCTATAACACAACAAGAAGCCAACAGTCAGCACCAAAGTGAGACTTTGATGTGCAAATAATGCGGTACAGAGAGCAACCAGATGCTGTACAAATCAGTACTGGACTAAGCTCTGTGAAGAGATACAGTCTGCCTCAGACACAGGAAAACTAAGTCATGTACAGTGGTCTGAAGAAAGCTCTAGGCTCTACTGTCAACAAGGTTGCTCCACTCAAATCACGCAGCAATGAAGCCATTACAGATGGAAGGAAGCAGATGTCTTGTTGGGTTGAACACTACTCAGAGCTATACTCACAAGAAAGAAACATCACCAGTGAATCACTGGACCAAATACCAACTCTATAGGTCATGCTGGAGTTGGACATGGAGCCCACTGTAGAAGAGCTAAGTAAGGCCATTGATTTCATCATCAAGGGGCAAGGCTCCTGGAAAAGATGTCATCCCAGCAGAAATTCGCAAGTGCAGGAAAGAAGGCCTACTACCATATCTTCATCGGCTGCTACTTAAATGCTGGAAAGAGGATGAGGTACCACAAGATATGCGTGACGCAAACAGCGTCACATTGCATAAAAATAAAGATGATATGGGCAACTGCCACAACTACAGAGGTATCTTGCTACTAAGTATAGAAGGAAAAGCTTTTGCAAGGGCCGTCTTGGTGCACCTATAACAGCTGGCGAGTCATGTCTACCCTGAATCTCAGTGTGGATTCAGGGCTAGATCAACCATAGACATGATATTTTCCCTGCATCAACTTCAAGAAAAGTGCAAAGAGCAGAGCTGACCAATTTATATAGCCTTCATGGATCTAACCAAAACATTTGACACCGTTAGCAGGGCAGGCCTATTTGCAGTCCTAGAAAATAGAGGATGCCCACCAATCCTGTTAAGTCTCTTATACGTTCTTTCCACAATGACATGAAAGCAACTGTTCAGTTTGATGGGTTCACTTTGGACAGCTTTTATATTTCCATGGAATTCCAGAAGGAAAGTAGGCAAAACTGTATGCTTCCAAGAGAAGAGCAACTGCACTAGAAAGCTAATAATTCTACACACACATTTAATCTAGCTGGAATAATCATAATTTAATTGTTATATGTTGTGAAATGGGACATTAATTTTTCCCAACTGGAGCTCTGTGCAGTGAGTGGGCTGTCTATATTTCCCACTGACATCAGTAAAAATTGAAGGTGCTTACTATCTTAATGGGTAAGGCTCTTAATATCGTACGGGGGTTGAGATCATTCTTTTAGTACATGCAAGCATAATAATTTACTTCAGATAACTTAAAGCTTTAAATTCCATAAACTGTGAAAACTAAAACGCTTGTTCCATGTAATTATTAGAGTTGGTCAGCATGTAAATTATAGTGCTATTCTACTTGTAGATTAGTATTATTCTTCTGCTGTTTTTTTAAATGAAAAAGTAGATAATAGCCATGTAAATACAAAGTTTTGTATTGTAGCCAAACAGTTATAGAAACCAGTTGTGTTCTTTCTTCTTGAAAATGTAAGAGGAATGTTCATAATAGACAGTTCATGTACTTACCCTTTGTGCAGAAGAGATTTGCCAGCCATGGCTAGGTTATTTTTAAAATCCAAGAAATGAATAAAGTACTGATGTTATCTTCACTGCATCATCAGAGAGCAATAATTTTCATGAGAAATAAAGGAGATTTGAGGATTTGCAATACACTTTTGGTAATTTTTATGAATTGGTGTATTTAAATCTGTTTAACAACATTGCAAGCAAATCCTATTGAAAACTAATCAATAACATGTATTTATAAATGGAAAATTTTCCACTGTGATATGAAGTATGATCTATATTTGCCAGCTTTTTTCTGTTAAGTCAAATCTAGGACCATGTGTAATGTTATAACATCAGTGCAGAAGCATAATGAGATTCCTGAGTGCCCTGAACAGCAACGGTACATGGGGCAGTCATTGTCTACACTGCTGCTGGTGCAGTAGTGGGTAGGCTGGCAGTGCAGCTGCCACTTTTTTTTTTTTCTTCTTCTTTGTGCCCCCCACTCCTGTCCCTGCCCCAAAGGGTTGACATCCAGCATGGTGCCCAGGTTCACTTCCCCAGCCCTTTTTGTTAAGGTACTGCATCTGATACTGATACAACATATCAATATACGGTATGGCCCAATACAATAAAGACCTTTTATTTGCCTTTTAGCTTGACTTTAAAATATACTCAAAATTGGATAGCAAGAAACATTAGTATGTTAATATATTGCCTCTAGTCAATTCAGCAGTACAAACAAGATTTCTTTCTTAACTGGTATTCTTCCAAATTTGTTACCAGTTCCAGAATAGTTTGCTGGTGGTGGTGAAGGATCTAAATGGAAGGGAATCTAAATTCCAGGCACCCAAGGCTGAATACAGACATTTGGAGAGGTTAGATTTAGTTAAAAATGGCAACTTGATCTAACCCAGTTTGCCCAGCTGCGGACCTTACACTTGTTAGGTGGCTCTACATGCAAACTTTACCCAAGTTCAGGATAGTTAGATTGATCTAAAAATGGCCAACACGATCTAAGTTGTGTACTTCTGAGGCAGTCTAACTTAGCTTGGGTCTGGCGAGACCAATCTAACTGAACTTCCATACAGTTCCCAGGGCTGGGAAAGCCCAGTTGCTGGCCCCAGCCCTGGGGTTGCACTTTCCATACCTGTTCCCTGGCACTAGGTTATTTTTAACACACTCCTTCCTCCCATCACCTATATGTGCAATTTGCCCCTCTCCACAGATCAGCCAGCCCCCTCAAGTGCAGAAATCTCCCATCCTGTGAGGCACTCCCAGTGTCAGTTTTATCAGTGTTTGCTGATGCTGGGAGCTGAGGAAGTAAGTTAGATTGAGGGAGGGGGAGATGGAGTGGGTAAGTTGTCCGGCGGGGATTGTTTGTCTGGAGCTGGAGGGTATCGGGGGGGCTAAAAATAGACCCTGTTCCTGGGGGAGTGGGGGAGAGAGCCCCATATCCCCCAAGACACCCTCACAGATCTTATGAGCCCTCATAATCCCATCAAACCCTCCCAGGCCCTAGCCACGCCCCCATCCCTGTGTACACCTGCCCTCCCAAACCCCCCCCC
>NW_005842383.1:774299-777044 GCF_000455745.1 Alligator sinensis | reverse complement strand
CCCCCCCCCTGCAGATCCTGCCTCCCCTGCCTCATGAGCCTGATTGCCCCACCCATCCTGACTTACCTTAGATTGGTTGGCTATTTTAAATGCCATCTAACCTCCCCAGATATCTGTATGCAGCCCAAGTTGAGGCATTTGGGAAATAACTTGAACAATATTCACAAGTGCATTTTGAATTGGTGCTACTGTTTATTGACCTGTCAACTAGGGTATTTACATTACGTGTAAAATCAGGAAAATGTATGTATAAGTAATTAAATAACTGGAAACTTGTAATCACATTAATAATATTTTAATATTTTCCAGTGTAGAATCACTGTTTTAGGGGGAAAAAAATAGAATAAGACTGATTTGATCTTTTTTTCCCGTCATATAATAGTGAAATTTTGTAAAATACTGCAAACAGCTATCATCATGCCTCTGTGTATTGTCCATCAGATTGCATATTTTCTGTTATGCTCCAATATACTAATGTCTTACATGGTTTTTATATGATTTTTGATGTACCAAGTATACGATTTATATTCAAGACAAATTCATTAAAACAGTTGAAGATTAAATTGGAAAGAACATTTGGCAGCTGATATTAATTAAATGTATTTTATGTATTGCACACACAAGTCTGCTTGCTTGTGTTAAATATCTCTGACCTTTTCTTTAGCTTGTTCCTTGGTTCCTCAGAATACCTCTATATCTATTTAAAGGTCTGGAATTTGATTAGTGTTGCTACTACATTTGCTTAGAAATCAGAAGATCAGAGATAAATTTGGCATTACCTCCATGGTCAGCTCTGTGAGCTTTTTGTATCTGTCTCTCTACTAAACTGAAGCAGCTGTACAGCTGTTAGACAGAACATCTTGTACAGAGCAGAAATGGCTTACAATATGTAGTTGCAAGTAATTTATCAATTATTTGAATTTTAAAATGTGTCTTGTAGTGCTTGGTGTTTGATTTGCTGTGTGCTTTATTGGATGAATTCTTAAAATTTGAATTCATGCTTTTTTCTTTGGATTCCTCTATCAGTAAGTTGATTATCTGCATTCTATTCAGAATTTTTTTGTGATCTTGTCTTTTGGAGCTGAAGAATGATTTCAGTTAATTACAGGGGTGCACCCATATATTGGTTGGCTATCAGATTGGCATCGATAAAAGGAGAAATGACATTACCAACTATCAGCTTTTTTTGGTCATTGTAGTTGATAATTATAGCGTGCCCAGAACACCCTGGCAAGTGTAGTCCAGTCTCTGCGACTGCCGTCAACCCGAGCCTGTGGCAAACTACAGGTCCCGGCAAGGAGGGACAGGGGGCACCAGGGGGCAGTCACAAAGTGCCCTGCTCGGCAGCAAAAGGAGTGTTACCAGCTCCTGCTGCTACTGCTGCTGCCATGACAATGCAGCACTTGCAGCAGGGGCCTGAGTGCTGGGGCTGCTGTGGAGACATTGGGCTGTGTGTGGGCCAAGTAAGGCACTGCATGAGGGACATTCCGCTCAGCTGGGCACTGGGTTCCTTTGCAAAAGCAGCTTCTCCCCGGTGGCCATAGAAGCTGCATGGGGCCTACCAGCACTAAGGCAGCAACATGCTTTGAGGCTTTAACTGTTCCTGGCACCACGGTCTCTGCGAAGATCTGCCCTGCCCGCCCAGGACAGCAGCAGAAGCTGTGTGGGCAGTGGGGCTGCAGGTAGGAGCCATAGGCGAGGGAGCAACATGTATGGGAATAAGGTGATCATCGCCTTCTTCCTCGAGGGCAAGAGCAGGCAGGAGGCAGCTCCTAGTCCATGGGTTGCTTGATATGATGTTTTGAGTTGCTCTGCAGAGCTCTAAGTAAAAAAGGTTTACTTATGTCAGTAGTTTAAAATGCCTTGCACTATTACTAAATATCAGTTATCGGGTTGGCATTGGCTGATATGGTTGGTTAATCATAAGCTATTGGTATCTGCCAAGTAAATCTTTATTGGTGCACCCCTAGTTAATGTTTGCATCGTGCCCTCATACAACCTATTTTTTTTTTAAGGCTACTAACAGATATTTTTGTTGAGGGATCAGCTGTGTCAGGATGTGTCCTGGCACAGCTGATGCAGTTGATTGCCAGGTACAGATATCACCCAGGGCCTGTGTCCCACAGAATTGGTCTACCACACTGGGACTTCTGGGCCAGATCCTGCAGGATGACAGCCCCAGGTACCTGGCTCTGACCTAGGGTGCACATCTGCAAATGTGGAGCAGGAAACTCCATGGCGAGGGACAGACATTGCATATAAACCGGTTTAAGTGAACAGAAACTGATTTAAACCTGTAACAGAACAGATATTCAGTGCACATAAACCAGTTTCAAAATGCCCGAAACCGGTTTCAGATGAACCTGGTTAAATGTAATATCAGACTTAACTGATTTGGCTCAAGCCAGTTTATTCAATGTCTATCCCAGACCGCTTCCTGGTTTAATTCAAACCAGAGTCCCCCAGCATCCCTGCGTGGTCTCTGGGCTGGATGCTCGGCTCTAGCCCAGCAGGGGCCACCCCTCTGCTCCCCAGCTGGAGCAGGAAAATGCAGGGTTGGGGGTCTGGCCAAAGAGGGGTTTCATTCCCCCCTCCCAGTTCCACCAGCAGCGACCTGAGCCAGGTCTGCCAGTCGCCACCCTCCCTCTTGCTGCGGCAGCTGCAGGACAGCATGGCCTCTGAGGGGGCAGGGAGGGGAGCTATTCTCTCTTCTACCCGCACTGCCCCCGGAGGACCTCAGCCGGG
>NW_005842383.1:767003-774260 GCF_000455745.1 Alligator sinensis | reverse complement strand
GGCTGGGGAGCGGGCTTCCTGGGCCAGCTCAGAGGTGGCAGTGGTCCCTGAGTCTGACAACTGCCACTGCTGCACCCTCTGCCTTGTGCAGCACCCAGGGCTGCTGTCTAATAAGCAGCTGCCATGCTGCGCTGCTAGGGCGGAGAAGCTTCTGCTCCATGCGTGGAGCTCCAGCTTCAGCTCCCGGATGCCTTGGAAGGCAGAAGGTGCCAGGGTGAGAGGCTTCAGTCTAGGGACTGCCGGAGCTCCACACAAGGGACACAAGCTATGGGGCTGAAGCTCCCCGCTCCACTCCAGCAGACTCATTGCTAACCAGAATGCATTGGGCCACGTGTCCATTTAGTCTGGAGAAGAAAAGACTGAGGGGGGATTTTAATAGCAGCCTTCAACTGCCTAAAGGGACTTTTCTGAGTGGTGGCAGATGACAGAACAAGAAGCAATGATCTCAAGTTGCAGCAAGGGAAGTCTAGGTTAGATATTAGGAAGAACTTTCTCACTTGGAGGGTAGTGAAACACTGAAACGGGTTACCCAGAGAGCTTGTGGAATCCCCATCCTTACAGGTTTTTAAAACATGGCTAGACAAAACCTTGGCTGGGATGATATAGTTGGGGACGGTGCTGTTTTGAGCAGGGGGTTGGACTAGATGACTGCCTGAAGACCCTTCCAACCCTAATTTTCTATGATTTTATGATTCTTTATGCCTCTCTAAGGTTTTTACCTGTGGTTAGTTATGAGCGAGTCTTCAGAAATGTTCATTATTAGTCAACTTTTTTTCCAATTGAAATAAGTGGAGGTGGAAATAGCTTCAATGGGAGCAAAGGGAGCCAACACTTTAGAAAATGTATTTGCATAAATTTCCTAACCAGGGAAGTCTCTTCTGTTAGAATAACCAAAAAAGAAAGAAGCAATTCATCTTTGCTTCACCTTTGTGCTCGACTTTGTCTCAGTTTCCCCAATCTTTGCTATTGAACTCTTGGTCTTTTCCAGAACAACAAACTACCTATTATACCAAATCATATGCTGTCTTTTTATGTAGACAGCCTTCCACTAGAGATTTGGCAGAGATTGAGAAGGATTTAAGACCTAAACTAAAATCTTGCTTAATTTAAAGAGACAATAAGCTAGTGAGTGTATTTTTAACTCTATAAATTTAACCACATGTAGGGTACACATAAAAATAAACAGTAAATAAAATGTCACAAGTAAAGTGTTATTTTCCTTTTTTATACTTTTTCTTTCTAACAAAAACCTTTCTCTTGGACCTAATTTAGTTCGGTTTAATTTGCACCTATTTTACTTATACAGCCAAAGAAGAAATTAAGCACTGTACTTCAACACCTATAGTTAACTACTTTTTTTAAAATGAACTATACAGTAAAAATAGGTTTAGAGACTTCTTTTGTCTTTTTCTAATTAATGTCCTGAACTGAAAAACAGGTGATATTAATTTGTTCAGCTTCTAATATTGCTTCTTCACATAAGTTTTTGTGGAAGCCTGGGGGTTTTTTTTGGTTGTTTTTATGTGTTGTTTATTAATATGAAAAAAAAATCTAATCCATTTCTTTTCTACAAAACCTGTTTCACCTGAAGGCGTTTTGCTTTTAAAGCCAAGTTGCCTTAGTGGTATATAGAAACAGATGAATAACTTTGTCACTTCTTTCTAAGTTAACTTTGCTACACTTCAAAAATGGTTTTCAAAAATAGATTTAAACTCCAAGGATTTCTACTGTATCAGACATCTTTTAGTGAATGTATTACTTGAGGCATATTGCAGGGGCTTTGGAAACTATTTTTTCCTCCAGACAAAGTCCATTACATTTTACCAATAATTGTGCTGTGTCATTTTGTAGGAAACCAAATTAAGCAATACAAGTCCTGGTTACTGGAAGATAGATGATTCGGCAAAAAAAAGATTTTAGTTAACATTTTAAAAGAAGCTGTTAACTTAAAGCTAAACATACATAAGTTTCCCTTTAATACTTAGGTTTTTACAAATGAGTTTCTGAATGTCAGTACACCCCTGTTAAATTTAAAATGGGGGTTGTGAGATTCTCTGTCACTTTCTTTTTTTATATTGAAGTATGGCTAGTAGTGTTTTTCTCATACAATGAAATTTATAAGGAGTTATATAGTTAAATTATTTTCAGCCCAAAATAAATTACCAACATGTAGCTAGATAAGTTCTTTGAGTGGTGTTTAGAAAGTTTGGAGTATTAGAGTTGGAGCTTTTTACTTCTAGGTAGCTGATTCCAATCCAGTCCAGTTCCCCAAAAAACAGACCTTTTAAATACCATTTTCAAGCCAAAAGTAACAAAATGTGGAAGACCTTTCATTCTTGCTCCTTGGTACACACCTCCTCTATGGATAGTTTCTAGTTTCCAAAGCTGTCAATCCTGAGAATTTGATGCACGTTAAATTAATGAAAGATTTTGAAATGAAAAAAAAAATTAAGAGCAATAACAGCGCAAACTTGTCTTGCCATTCTCTACTTTGGTACTTCAACTTGGAAATAAAAAAGGTAGGACTATAGGAACATAAAACTAGAAAAGTCCCACTGGCTCATTGAGTTCTGTTTGCTTCAATTCAGATTGTAGTTGTGTTAGACCAATGTGATTCTCGACCAAGGATGCATGGCAGGCTTACAGTGTAACAATGGGTTTCTTTGGAAGACTTTCTTCTCTTCATCTAGCCTCTCTCCACTGTTTGAGTTTTATGAAGCTGAAATTGCTTTCAATCAAAATGCATAACAACTACTAACTGAAATTTATTCCTGTTATTTTCACGTCTGATCAGATTGCTGTTACTAAAAGTTAGTGCGCCACTGACATTTCTTTAACAACTTTTATATCTTTTTTTTTTTTTAATTATTATTATTCAGGTTGTTTGAAGGACGGTCTCCCAGAAAACCTGAGAAACTTAAAACCCTTTTCTGCTACTTTAGAAGAGTCACGGAAAAAAGTAAATCCTCTCATTACTTCACTAGATCTTTTTTTAGTGCTATGAAAAATGTAGTTTCATTGGTTAGAAAGCAGACACATATGAAGAATATGTATCAAATGCAAAAAAAAAAAGCAATGGCAGTACAAAATTGTGATGAATATTTTTAGCACAAAGTGAGAAATTGAAAATATGACCCTTTGTTGGACCATTTTTCCCCACTATATTTTCTGTACAATTGTGATTTTGCATTTTTCATGAAAATCATTAAATTAAGCGTTTTCACAAAAAATGCTATTTGCGATGAAATACCAGAATATAGCTGCTTGCTGGGGAGTTCCTCAGCAAGTAGCCATATCATGAAAAACTGGGGCATTGAGGGTGGGGGAAGGGAACATGTGTAGAGGACCAAATAGCCCCTCTCCTCCCTTCCCTAGTGCCAGGGCTGTCTGCCAAGGCAGCCTCCAAGTGCCCCCAACCCCCTGCACCACAGTTTTCCTGCCTGGTGCAACTAAACCTAGCCCTAAACCTGCCCCCTCTGCCAATCATGGGGTAGGGGGGCACACCACAATCTGGGCATGGAAATCTGGAACCCCTACCATGTTTAGGCCACAATACTAGCAAGCTGGTCCCGTGATTTAAAACAGGCCCTAGTTATGTATATCTATCCTTTTGGTGTGGTGATTAATGATTTGATGAGGCTAACATACTCCATTTGTATGCAAAATTTTTCTGTTCTTAAAGGTCTGTTTTAGAAAATATTTTTCTTCACACATTGAAATTGTATTTTCCTTCATGATTAACTCCATACATATCAGAAATTTGTGTGTGCATCTTTTCTTAAAGTCATCTTAAAGCTGTCCAGGTACAATATAGTTCTAATGTTATAAAAGCCTGCGTCTGTCTGTCTGTCCCTAACACTTCATTCACATTCTGATTGGTTGATGGTAACAGCCAATCAGAGTTCTCCAAGCATGGGGGAGCACTGCCATGATTCCAGAGCTATGGCAAGGGCTGGACAGGGGCTGGGGGAGCTGGGGCCAGCAGCACTGGACTCAGCTCTCCCACCCGGCTCCCTGAAGAGGCAGAACAGCGGCAGCATGGGGCGTTAGATGGTGGCACACCATTCTTGACAGGCAATTGGCTAGTATCTTTTATAAATGTGTTGAATATTTGGTTAAAAAATTCCTATTTTGTTTGACACAATCTCATTTTGGTGCTATCATGTTCCATTCTACCTTTTGTTCTAGCCATCAAACTCTTTCTAATCCCAGTAGAAATCATTCACCTATATTCACCAAAGAAGTGTCATCCATGCATCTGACTTAAATGCATGTACCTTACTACATTTTTACACTTAAATAAAAATGTCTTCTTGCAAACTGATTTTCTACAACCTTCTTGTTCTAAATGCAGCTGCCCTGTACCTCTGTGCATATGAAAGCAGCTGAGATTGCATGTTGTAAAATGGGTATATTGAATTTTAATATTATCATTTCAAATTAGTAATTGAAATTCTTGTATTGGTACTTTTGTTGCACTTTCAAAAAGACCTTCCTTTGTGTTTTTCAGTATGAATTAATAAGGCTAGAAATAGGCCTAGAAATTAGTGTACATATTCCCTAACTATTTTATAATAAATGCTAATTTTGTTCCTTGTAAGGGAATTCTTCAGAGCACACATAAACCAAAAGTTTTGTACTCGGGGGTGAATACTTAATTTGTCAAACATCTTCTTGCTCTTGTGGGGAAATATTTCATTAATACAAGGTACATCTTCTAAAAGAAAAAAACAAACTTTCTAAGATTTGTTTTAAGTTGTAGGAGTATGTAAAACTTTCTGAAAGATGGATCACTTCCTTCAGACACTTCGAGATATACTTTTTACCTTTCAACATTAGTTTTGGCAACTAATAATGCAAATTCATTATAAAAGTAGTTATATATTGACTGTAGCAGAGAAAGTGAGAATTTTCTGAGGGAATAAAATAGTCCCAAAGGATATTTTTTATTAATATGGTCATACTGTTTTGTCTCTGATATCGCTCAGTCTATCAAAGTTTTTTCCACAGGAGTAATAGGGATCCTGTATCTTATTCTGTACAAAGAATGCTCTGAATTTAAAAAAAAAAAGGCTCTTAGTAATACTTAAACTTTTTTTTTTTGCTGTTGCTTCTCCTGCAATTGAATTTTATTGGAAGGAAATAAAAGAAAACCACATAATTAGAAATTTTGTCCTGCAAGACATTACTCCAAATGAGAATTTTTTCTCTTGAGGGTTGAGTCTTTCCATTTTTGTTTGTTATATGCTCCACGGCAGCTTTCTTTCGAACCTATTAGCACAGCATCTTTTTAATCAGCCAGAGGAGCTGAAATGTTAAACTGTTCGTTGCTTCTACATCCTTTCCATCCAGCCACAAGCAGAGTACTTTTTATGAACAACCTCCTGACCTGATGACTTAGAACAGTGGACCATATTCCATCTGAAGCCTGATTGTTATAAATGGCAACACATTCTGCTCTAATGATGCATAAAGCTTAGATAGGTTTTTCAGTAAATATTCTATGTGCTTTCCTTTTCTGGTATGAAACTTAAAAAAACAAAAAAACCCACACTCAAATTAGGAGTCAGCTTATATAACTATGCCCACACTGTTTTTCTTAGTTGTTTAAAAAAATATAAAATGAAGGTAGAATAGAGAGTGAAATTTTCATTCTACGTCACGCTTTTCCATTTCGAGTACTGGTGCTATATGACAGTGTAAGAATCAAATTTGGTCTTGAGGAAAATTTGACATTATTTTATTTTGCGTTGGTTTACAATATTTCCAAATAAGAATCACATCTGTGTAACTTTTATTCATGAATAATTTTAAATGGTAAGTTTTTAGAACTTGAAGCTTCCAGTAGATAATATGTATTTATCTGGGTGTGATTTGCTTATAGAACCCACTGGTTTGGTGACATTTACAAGGCAGAGTCTCCAAGAGTTTCCAGATTGGGAAAGGTAAGTCAAACACATTTCACCATGAGAAATTGTTTTATTTAGCTGTGTCTGACTTCCATTAAAGCCATAGACTCCCAATGACTTTATTGAGAGTTGGAGTCGGCCCTTAATCATTACAAAGAACAACACTTTGTGTGGGGCTTTTAATTATGATTTTTATTAATTGAATTTGGGGGAAAATTGGTTTTACAGCAGCCAGAAGTAATTTGGGATTTTTCCCCCTCTTCAGTTATAGGAGTTTTCCAGATTACAGCATTAACGTTCAGGCAGTTTTCAGTCTTCTATAAAACAAAATTTCCAACTTTTAATCGCCAAAATTTGTAAAAATAAATAAATACAATAAAAATAAAAAATAATAAAAAATATATATATGAAAAAAGCAGTTACATCTCCAGTACTTGTTTCATTTTGCTGAGTTGTTCCTGATCTAAACAAATTTTTTAAATAATACTTGTGACGGGAATTCTAATGCAGTACAGTTGACAGTCAGTATGGAAAAAATGTTCGACTGATATTCACATAGGCTGTCAATTTTGTCAAACAGTTTGAATAAGATAATGCCTGCATGTGTAGAAAATATGCATTTTTAGGTTTAAGCCTACTTCTGGTGGTGGAAGGGGGGGGTCGGGCAAAACATAGCATTGGATGTATAACCCTGAATGATTTAGTTCTAGGATTTTTCTATTTAAAAAAAAAAAAAAAAAAAAAAAAAAATCTAAATGACAGTTCATAGACTTGGTATTCCCTGTTGTGGGTTTCCTAGGCAGATTTTGGTTAGTGCTTTAAAAAGAAAGGCTTCATAAATTACTGTAATATTTACAAACCCTAGTCTTAAACTGTGCAAAAAATAAAACCAGGGTGTGTACACTCACTTTTCATTTACTTACTACTAATTCATATTAACCTTAAAAGGCTCAAACGCATGCTAGACGCAAAGTAAGAGATTTGACACTGTATTTTGTAAATGGCATGAAATAGATTTTTTTTTTTGGTAGTCTTGTCAGTTTTCAGCTGTTATGGTTATAACATGATAAATGGATACCCAAACCCTAAAGGGGCTGCTACAGATTTTTAGAAGGTAATCCTATTGAAAGCAGTTGGGGTAGGAGCTGACATTGCATTCCCTTAGCATTCACTGTTTGAATAATTTTCATAGTTTCATAGTTTCTAGGGTCAGAAGGGACCTGGGCAGATCATCTAGTCCGACCCCCTGCCATGGCAGGAAAGAGTACTGGGGGTCAAATGACCCCAGCAAGATGGTCATCTAACCTCCTCTTAAAACCCCCCAGGGTGGGAGCCTGCACCACCTCAC
>NW_005842383.1:759569-764823 GCF_000455745.1 Alligator sinensis | reverse complement strand
CCCCATGACTACCACATCCTTAGCCTTCGCTACCTCGGTGAGCTGACCCAAGAATTCCTGGTCAAGCTCCTCTCCTTGGTTGGGTGGTCTATAGTAAACTCCCACCATTAGGTCCCTTTCCCCTCTTTTGCCTTGAACCCTAACCCAAAGCACTTCAGAGTGCTTCTCCCCTGACTCTTTACTAATTAGCGAGGATGTGTATTCCTCCTTGATATAGAGTGCCACTCCCCCTCTCTCTTTCCTATCCTGTCCCTCCTGTACAGCCTATAGCCCTTGACATTCACCGCCCAATCATGCTTGGAGTCCCACCATGTTTCCATAATCCCCACAATGTCCGGGCTGGTGTCAGCCAGCAGGAGGGCGAGTTCCTCCTGCTTGTTCCCCATGCTATGAGCATTAGTGTAGAGGCATTTCAGGCCTCCAGTAGATGTATATACTGACCCCCTAGTCCCAGCATTCCCCTGGTCCCCATCTCTTACCTGTTTATCTGCTACGCTTGTCGGTCTCGGCTGGGCTGTAGTTGTGGGCGCCGTTTGGTCTGGTAGTCTGATGTATCCTCCGCCCTCATCTTCCCCTTCCCCTGATGAGCCTAGTTTAAAGCCCGCCGGAGTAGGTCCGCCAACCTAAAATTTGTTCTCCTCTTGCAAAGACCTTGATTTTTGGAGATGATGGTGATACAGTGATTTGTGAGGAAAAGCTCTCAGTTAATTTAGTTGTATGATTTTGAGGTAAACATGATGATTACTGCAGGAAATTGTGAAGGGGCAGGGGAAGGGAATTAAGCCTCTATGCAGAAAAAGATGAGAAAATCCTGTGTCATTTCAGTAAGCTCTGGTAAATTTGCTTATTGGAAAATTTGCCACTCTGGTTAAATTTTCCCATTGTTTAGATTCCCTCCCAGCACCCCTTCCACATACCCTCAATTACTGGTTGTTACTGAACAGTTCACCAGTGTTTTAATTCCACCATTATTTGAATTCCAATTGGAATTCCACAAATTAACTAGAGTTTACTATAATTTGTAAATTAGAGAAATAAATCAAGATATATGTGTGCTTAGCAGAAAAGAGTTTTTGGTGACCAAAGCACACTTCAAAAAAAAAAAAACGTTACTTTTATGTGTCATGGTAAGTAAATTCTTGTATGATTATTAATGGCAGAGTATGTGCAGCTTTGTTGTCTTACATTAAGTTGTATTTTTTTTAAACTGAATGTACAGTATATATCTTGGGCCATATCTCCTGCTGGTGTGAATCAGGTAGCTCCGTTAATTTTAGTGAGCGCGTATGGCCCTGAGAGACAATTTTTTAAAACAAATCTGGTAAAATATTGCATATGCTGATAATTTTGTCAAAAAATCTTAACTTAGTGCCCTTATTGTTTTAGCTGAGCAATATACCCACCTACTACTTATCAATATGAAATGCATGCATGTTACTGAATGCTGTTGATTTGAGGGTATAGAGAGATTTCCCATTAACTTTCATGGGACTTGAGAATGCATATATTTTCTTAACTGAAAAGTGAAACTATTTTCATGTCCACCTAAATGAACAACATAAGTCTTCATGAATATGAATGTACTTCAGTTCTATGTGCTAATTTATTATATAGAAAGTATTGTTTTCTTTTTTCTATGTTTTCTTTTTGCTTAAATAGAAGAGATCGATTTAGGTTTAGGCAGGAAATAAATCGCTGAATATTTAATGCAGCCAAATTTAAATTACTTTTTTGGTCTCTTTTTAAAAACGTGATTATATTGTGATTTAAATGTATTGATAACATCTTACATAGTGGAATTAACAGAATTATTCTGACTTCAACTTGGGTGGTGTCCTAATAAAATAAAACACATTTCTTTTTTCCATTCTGCATGGAAATTATTTATCATTTTGATTGAAATAAGGCCAATTTTATAAAAACCAAGAGCAAGAGTACATTGCAAGCTAAAGGATACACCCAGAAATAAAATTACATGAACAGCAAGATTTTTCAGGGTGAGCACATCTTTAGCAAGCTCTAGATCAAATAAATGACAGTAGAGCAATGATTATCAATCTGAGTGTTGCAGGACTCTGAGGGGTGCCTTGAGTCTGCTGAGCTTGAGAACCACTGCAATAGGCAAAGCAAGCATAACACATTTTCCTCAAGGTACAGTTTATGTGGCACACTGGCATGGAATTCTGCCTTCCCACAGGTACTTTTCCTCCTGTGTCTCTGTTCTTGGTATAATACATTGGGGAAACGGAGCTTATGTCAATCCATTATGCACTGAGGATTTAGTTACAGACCTGTACAGTGAATATAGTGGACAAAGCAAGGGATTGAAAGCCTTGAATATCTGAATTCTATTCCAAACTCTGTTGTTTACTTGCTATTTAACTTTGGGCACCTAAACCAGGGGTGGGCAATTATTTTGGGTGGAGGGCCACTTAGCCAGTTTTGGCAAGCTGTCGAGGGCTGCATGGGTAGCCCCGCCCTTTGACAGGTGCCCTGGACCCAGTCACCATCTTGGGGCCAATGTCCCAGAGCCAGCACCGGTGGGGCCCAAAGCAGAGCGTAGGCTGGCAGGGGTCTGTGGAGCCTGGCTGGGCTGCACCAGCAGGGAGAGGGGGGGAGTTGGCCCGCCTCCATAGAGCCCCTGCTGGCTGGGACCCCGTGCTCCTGCCACCCTGCTCTGTGCCCTGCCAATGCTGGTGCAGGCCTTGTGCTCCCGCACCCATTCACTCCCAGTGCCCTGCCCAGCCCTGTGGTACAGGCAGGGGGCAGCATGCAGCCCCAACCCCCTGCTTGCCAGCAGGAAAGGAGCTGGTGCTGAACACGGGGGGGAAAAGTGGTCTCTTGCCTGCCCTGTGCCCTGCACTCTGTGCTGCAGCCACTCGTAGCCCATGTTGGGCTGTCTTGAGCAGGCACAGGCAGCCCCTGATGGGCTGTGAACGGCTGCAGCGCCAGGCACAGGGTGGGCAAGAAGCTGCTTTTCCCCTGTGCTCAGCACCAGCTTGTAACCTGCCCCCGCTGCCAGCCTGGGTCCCGCACCAGCTCCAGGCTCGCCTGTTGGGGCTGTGCACGGCAGCAGCAGCTGTTTGGTGTGGAGAAAAGCAGCGCCGCTGCGCGTGCCGCCCCCCCCCGCATGCTGCTCCGGGCACTGTTTGCTGCTGCTGCCTGCCCAGAGCTTGCACACTGGGCAGCCAAGGGGTGGCGGTGGCAAACACTGCCTGGTGCGGCAAGCGTGGGGGCCACAGCTGTTGCTGCTGTGCACAGCCCCAATGGGTGAGCCCAGATCCGGCGTGGGGCCCAGACTGGCTGCACAGGCAGGTTACAAGCTGGTGCGGAGCATGGGGGAAATGCGGCCCCTTCCCACTCCCTGGCCGGCGCCCTGTGCTGCAGCCACTCTCAGCCTGCCTGGGGCTACCTGTGCCTGTTCAAGACAGCCCCACGTGGGCTGTGACTGTCTGCAGCACAGTGCTGGCCATGTGGTGGGGGAAGAGTCGCTTTTCTCCGGGCCACTTTTCCCCTGTGCTCCTTCCCTGCCCGTGGTCCTCCCCTGCCCCCTCCCCCCCTTACCTGAGGTTCTGGTGTGGTGCATCCACGTGGTTCCAGGCGAGAAGCCCCTGCCAGAGCTTCCAGCTGGTGGGGGCGGGGCCGGGGCCGAGCAGGCCCTGCTGTTGCGGGAGCCCTCCACGGCTTCCCCTGAGTCCTGGTGCCCCTGGCCCCTGTCATTTTTGACAGGACCCAAAGGCAGATCAATATTAATTTTCTAAATTTTTTAGGGCCCCATGGGCCGGATAGACTTCTTAATGCGCATTAAAATGGGTTAATGCAAATTAAAGCACATGTGTAGGTGTACCCATTTACCCTGTGTATCTGAAATATCTCTCTGGAAAACATACAAGTTGTTCTTTTGAAGTCAGTGGAATTGCTTTGTATTTATGTTGCTGCAGCTAGAAATTTTGTTTGGGTTTTTGGCAAATGTTTATAATGGAGATTTTTTTTTACGTTTGCTGTAATTAATTGTTTCTCTTTCCTGTAAAGTAACATTGTCTCTCTACCATATTGAATTGCAGATCTCAGAAAAAACTGTCCAGGCTACATGTCACCTATGAAGGCACTATTGAAAGCAATGGACGTGGTATGCTGCAGGTGAGTTTTTTATAACAAGGGCAGACGTGGATTTATATCATGCTTTAGCCAAAGCATTCAGTGATCAGGGAATTTAATGAAGTTATTCATGTGGACCTCACCGAGCTGCTTTTAAGTAGTGAAACACTGCTGTGTAAAAGAAAAAAACAAAAAAAAGCCCTGATTATTTTGACAGGCTTAGTAGTATTGGTATTCCCTAGCTCATCTTGTTTTGCACATTTGTACCCTATCCCCATGCCGTTTGACAGAAAAATTACAAAACCTGGACAGTTCAGGTCTTTCATTTCAGGCGTGGATTGCAGATTGACAAGAGAAGAGTTTACAGGGTGTGATCTTGACAGGCTGTCAAGGTTTTTTATTTATTTTTTTTTAAAAAGCAATTGCTGTGCCCCAGCTGGTGACCAGTTCAGTAGTTCACAGAGCTCTTTCTGATGCCAGCACAGTTGTTTTGGTCTGGGAGCCAGTCAGCTAAGACAGATTGATCAGGATGTCTCCTTCGTACCAAGGAACACCTATTGTTTTATTTGAAGCCATAGGATACTGGGGATGTAAATATCACTTTAAAAAATGACCTGACCTCCTCTAATGACATTGGTTAAGTGGTCCCATGACAGGGGGGGCAGAGCATCACAGGGAGCTGGGGTCGAGGGTCATATGTAGGATTGCAGAGAACTCTGCCGCCAGCCAGAACTGAACCCCATGGCCACAGTAGGTTCCTCACAGCAAGTAGGAGAGAGTGAGAAGGCAGCACCGCCAGCAGCAGCAGCATGGGGTGGCAGGGCCCTGGCTCAGTGCTGCCTGCTGTTGGGGGAATGGTTCCAGCAGGGGCAGTCTGGGACATGGCATGGGTCCAGGCTGCAGCACGGCATGGCTGCTGCAGGGAGGTGTAACTAGTGGTTACCTGGGAGACTAGATCTGAGCAAAGTTGTGCAGTGGAACTGGCAGGGCTTAATTAGGAACGAGTACAGTGGTGAGGCTGCCATTGGGTGCTGCAGGGGCCAGGTAAGGAGCTGGGCCCCCCCTGCCTCAGCTCCCACAGTGGCTGCCGCCTGCTGGAACAGCTATGCTGCGCCCAGGTGGTGCCTTCAGCCTCCAGGTACCTGGAGCCCTGTGT
>NW_005842383.1:758502-759559 GCF_000455745.1 Alligator sinensis | reverse complement strand
CCCACCCCCCCACCCCGGGGCTCCAGCAGCTGCCACTTGGCAAGTATCCATGTGCCATGCAGGATAGTGCCTGAGGGATCCACCTGTGGCCTGAGCACCCTCTGCTAAGAGCTGCAGCACTGGGGCAAGCCCTTAGTCAAGAAAGCTGGAGGAGTGTGGCAGGAGCCCAGCTGCTGGCTGCATCCAGACATAGAAGGGACCAGCTCCTGGCAGAGGGTGCTAAGCCCGCAGTTGGGTGCCTCAGGCATGATCCTGTGTGACACGTCTGTCTGCCATACAGACCTGGGCTGGGAGAGCCACTGTGTGTCCTTGCTATGCAGCAGCTGCCAGAGCCCAGAGGTTGGGCAGGCAGGTGGGAGGGAGGTGCTGCTTGGGGCTCCTAGCACCTGTGGGCTGGAGGCACAGCCGTCCCAGCAGGTGGGAGCCCTTGTGGGTGCAATAGCGAGGAGCGGGAGGGACACCTGTCTCTGCAGCCTCCCAGTGCTGACCTGGTATTGCAGTACCTCTAGGTCTGGTGCCAGTTCCCTGTGGAGGGAACACCCACCCATTTTTTTTTTTTTTTTTTTTTAAAAAACCCCCCCTCCCCCCCCCAAAAAAAAAAAAAAAAGAAAGGAAAAAATGGTTCTTATCAGTATGATTGCCTAATGTGGGCCATGCGTTTTGTAGTCGTGCTCAGTGTTGGCTGCATTTAATGAACGTCACAGTTGGTTTCCATTACTGAGCACATGTTGCTTTTGGCATCAGTTTAATGATGGACAGTGTATTTTATGAGGTTTCGTTGTATGTAAATGTAAGACGAGAAGCTTTTTTCCTCATGCTGATTGGGGAGAAAACACCCTCATCTTATATTTGAATAAATACTGTAACAATAATACATTAACCAGCTGTTGTCAGGCAGCTAAAATATTGTAATTAATGATGTCAAAATTCTGCTTAGATACTGAATGAAACAGATGAGAGAGTGAACTTGAAGAACCCACTGATTTGATTCTGCATAGTAGTGGGGGCTAACTTTTTGGTAGGCATGCCACAAATTAGCCCTGCTCTCTCCCTGAGT
>NW_005842383.1:755228-758471 GCF_000455745.1 Alligator sinensis | reverse complement strand
TTTCCCTCCCCAGTCTGCTACCTTGCTTTCCGCTTCCTGTTCTTTCTGCCTCTGTTTCCCCTGTCCCCTCCCTGATCTGCTGTGTCTCACAAATGGGGGCTGCTTGTGGCATTGGTGGCATGTGCTGCAGGTTGACCAGCCCTGCTGTATAGTATATATATGGCAGGAGAAAACATCACTGTCAGCTGATTGCTGAAGTTTTATGTGAGGAAAGTCTTGCTTGACTCACTCTGTCGCTCCACTGAACCTGTATTGAAAAAATCATAAACTTAAAAACTGCACTACAGTATTAATTTTTCTTCCTTCTCCCTAGCCACCCATCCTATAACCCCGGAAGAAAGGAGGAAATTATCATTCCTTTTATGTACCGTATGAATTTACATTAAACTCAAAAAAAATAAATATCTCCTGAGGTGCGATATTCCCTCCTAGTCATTTTTGAGTCTCAATAAACAGTAGAAATCCCTGTAAATCCCTCTGCTCATATGAAGAACTCTTGACTAGAGAGTGTGAACTTTTTTTTTGTTTTATATGCCTCAGACACTTAGTAACACCTCAGCTACTAAATGTCTGTTAGCATTTCCATTTAGGTTTCATGGGGATTTATTTCCTTTATTATCCCTATTGGTTGTTTCAGTGCCTTGCCAGCAAAATTAAAAATAATTCTAGACTTGAGCTTGGCATATCATGTCAGTTTGTTGTCCAAGGGCAGTATATTCAGTCTGCTTCTCCTTTTTTTGCCACCCTCTGAGTTTGGCTGAAGTGTCTTAACTGATCATCCAAATAGAGACAGGGGAAAACATAATTGAATTTGAAAGATTGGGATGAAACGGCTTCCTTTTGGTGTATAAATTTATCCTGGACACTAACTTACAATGTAGACCTGATTGATTGATTGATTGATTTATCTGTTTCTTTATTTATTAGTGTAATTGGTTAATTTTGATGCACTGTATATTATTCTCAGTCTGCCAGATGTGAGATGTGTGCTACTCATAAAACACTTTGAGTCTTTCTCTTTCTGGCACACTTTCTCTCTATATTCATGGTGATCAGGTCTCTTCAGTCTTACTTCACAATGAATCTTGCTAGAAACAGAACTGTTGGTACCTAAGCATTACTGAGCTAAAAATGCTTCAAGACATACAGCTGATGGCAGAGTGTTTGCTTAAAGAATGTGTCAGGGAAAATTGTAATAAATCTATGTAAAAATGGGAACAGCAAATACTTTCTTTTACAATTGTTTACACATGAAATGTCTCTTTAAATTATCTTTTGAGTTTACAATATTTTATTTTATGAAATATAAATCTGTATGATGCTTTATGATCTATTTCAGTCTCAAACTTCTTAATATGCCCACCTCAAAATATGTTGTCAGGCTTATTCTGCTCAGAAGCTTGAAGGAAAAAAGCAAGAATTTCATATGCGTCTATATGAAGAACTGGTTGCATTTCTAAATGCTAGTCGCTAAACAAGTAAATGCCAAACGGAAAGATTGATCACGCTTATTTACTCTATTAAAGAAAGGATGTAAAGATGCTTGCCTATCCTGTAACCATCTGGGCCATTTTTTTCCTATTAGGTTGATTTTGCAAACCGTTTTGTTGGAGGTGGTGTCACTGGTGCAGGACTTGTACAGGAAGAAATTCGCTTTTTAATCAATCCAGAATTGATTGTATCTCGACTCATCACTGAAGTTCTGGATCACAATGAATGTCTTATTGTTACAGGTTAGTCTTTGTTATGTTGTTCAAATATTTGAATACATGTGACATGCAGACCACTGGTGAAGCCAAGAGACTTAGGCTGAGATCCCTAAAATTGCATGGTCTCCAAGCCCCATTGACAACAGTCATGTTCACAAATTGGCTATTTCATAAAATTTTTCTTATAGATCACCAAACTGAAATGAAATATTGTGTAAATTTTCCAGCTCCTCTTTCGTACATTATCACTTACATTTTCAAAAAGTGTCCTGTGTTCCTAACTCTAGCTTTTAAAGACACCACAGTGCTACTACTTGAGTATTTCTGCCCCTGCTTCTCCTATATTAATGTTGTGATAAGAGATTGGCCTGGTACTGCTATGGTGCGAGTTTTTTGAAAAATCCAATGGGCTTCAAGTTGTACTAGGTCAGGTTTTATGGTAAAGGCAATTTTTTTTAATGTAATGGTCTGATGGTAACAGCCGCATGATACAGAGAGGAAAATTGTAGTATGTGGTACAATACCAACATCTCTCTCTCTAGTGTCCCAGTTTACTCTGGATTTCTTGAATGAAAATATTAAAATTTAATATTGAAGAAGCCAGCATATTTACTGAAGATGTCTATGGTGCTTGGGTTATATCTGGAATGTTCACTAAGCTCTTAAATTTTTGTGTTAGCAAATCATGAATTCTGTGCAAAACCTGTAGTGGTTTCTGGGGAAGAAGTCTCACTTTTTATTATGCCATTCCTGACTCCAAAACTTGGATACTTGATTTTGGGATGGTATCACTACCAGTATTCCTAGGAAATGCATGAAACTGACTCATTTGAAGAGGGATCATAGTGTTATAGTTATTAGTTACAGGCAACCCCTGCTTAGCACTCTTAACTGGTTCCTGAAAAAATGAGCGTTAAGTGAAACCAAAAGTATTTGATGACCCAAGATGGCAACTGCAATTTTTTTTAATGACCCAAGATGGCAACTGTGAGTGTTATAACGAAACTCGCTGAGTGCTAAGTGAAATCGGGTATCAATTTTAAATGAGTGTTATAGCAAAATAGCACTAAGTGAAACAGCGTTAAGCTGGGGTTGCCTGTACATGTTTTGAACAATAGCACATGTAAACAAAATAAAAATTGTGAAATTGGCTTTTGAAGTAACTAAAAGCACTCTGTTTATGCCATCTATCATTTGAAGTGCAGCTACATCTAGGGTGGAAAATGACAGGTGTTTTGAATAGCAACGTTCAGCAGTTTAGGAAAGGAAGTTAAGTGTGTCATAAGCCTGTTACTAATCAAATGTTTAAATTTATACATGTACACATGTGCTTAAGGAGTTTTTTCCAGGATTGATAAGTTACATAAAGCTGTTAAGAACACACTATACATAGATCTGAAACTATGCAGGACTCTAGCAATCCAAGGCTGAATTTTGTTAAGCCATCAGGGATAAAATATGATTTCATAGATGTTAGGGTCGGAAGGGACCTCAGTAGATCATCGAGTCCGACCCCCTGCATAGGTAGGAAAGA
>NW_005842383.1:753177-755009 GCF_000455745.1 Alligator sinensis | reverse complement strand
TACGTGTGGCCCTTCTCTGGACCCTCTCCAGGTTATCCACATCCCTCTTGAAGTGCGGCGCCCAAAATTGCATGCAGTATTCCAACGGTGGTCTCACCAGCGCCCGATAGAGGGGAATTATCACCTCCTTGGTTCTGTTCATCTTGCATCTGCTGATGCACGATGAAGTGCCATTAGTTTTCCTGATGACTTTGTCACACTGATGACTCATGTTCATCTTGGAGTCCACTAGGACTCCAAGATCCCTTTCTGCTTCCGTGCCACCAAGCAGGCCATTTCCTAGGCAGTAGGTATGCTGGACATTTTTCCTCCCTAGGTGCAGCACTTTGCATTTCTCCTTGTTGAATTGCATTCTGTTGTTTTGTGCCCATATGTCCAACCTGTCCAGGTCTGCTTGTAGTTGTTCCCTGCCCTCCGGTGTGTCCACTTCTCCCCACAGTTTTTTGTGTCATCCACAAACTTGGACAGAGTACACTTCACTCCCTCGTCCAAGTAGCTGATCAAGACATTGAAGAGTATCGGTCCAAGGACTGAGCCCTGCAGGACCCCACTGCCCACACCCTTCCAGGTTGATACTGACCCATCCACTACGACTCTCTGGGTACGACCCTCTAGCCAATTCGCCACCCACTGGACCATATGTATTTCACTACATGTTTTCTAATATGGTGTCTATTTATTCTGAAGTCAGTGCAAAGGCATCTACTGTAGTCCGTGGAAAGTGGATGAAGCTCTATGGCAAGGAGTTTATTAAAATGCCTCAATTACTGGGGGGTTGAAAAACCAAACTCACTACACTAAGGGTTGGCAACCTACAGCCTGTGGAGCCGTGGGCATTTAGTGGCTGTGCCTGCACTGTACTGCAGCTGGGTGGTATGGACTTTGCCCTTGCTGTGCTGCAACTGGATAGTGGAGGCTTTAGTAGAGAAGGGGGAAGCACTGTTTGTGCCATGCTACAGCTGGTGTCAGGAATAAGTAGCAGAGCCAACCTAGTGTCAGCCCACCTCAGACATGAGCTGGGTCATTCCAGCCTACCATGGGAAAATATTGCTGATGCCTGGTCTACATCATGGATTATTTCACCTTGCTATCATTTATTTTTCTCTGGATGAACCTTGGATAATTTCTTCAGTTAACATGAGGAAAAATTCAGAAGAAACCCAGTGAACTCTAACAGTCTGCAACATTGTAATGAATTGCTAGAGTCCTGCATAGTTTTGAAGTTTTGAGTTGGGTTTGAAAATGTTTTATGTCAGTTGATAATTTAAATTGAAGTTTAAAATGATCCAATAATGTGTTTTTAAAAAAACCCACTTCGTCCATTTAACTAATGGATCCCCCCCACCCCCGAGAAAAATGTCAATATATCATAGTATATTTTTTGCGTATGCTCTAGTGGAAGTGGCTAGTGACAGGCTGAATAGATAGAACAGGCTGAGAAATAAGACTCATCCCTTGCACACAGGTCTCTGGAGACTCTTAAACCTTCTCCAGAGCTATTTTTAAGTTCCAAGTAAGAAAAGCAGCAAGGAAGACTGTGTAAGTAAAAGCCACAATCAGTCACTATTAACAGATGCTTGTTTTGCCAAACAGTTTTCCAGTTCCTCCTTATGATCAGCTTCAGTTAACTTGATTGAAGAACGAAACAGGCTTCTAGTCACGAAACAGAATAAAAGAAGAGCGGCAGCCATCATAAAGAAAAGAGAAGGAAAAAAGAAAGAGGCTTATAAACAATGGAAGCTTGGGGCAGGCCCCAAGAAGGACAATTCCACAATGACCTGCATTTGCAGGGAACAGATAAGACAGGCTAAAGCGGTGACCAAACATAGATT
>NW_005842383.1:747508-753167 GCF_000455745.1 Alligator sinensis | reverse complement strand
AGGAATCCAGGAAAAAGTCCGTCTTGGGTACATGGGGAACAGGAGGAAAACAAATGAGAGTGTGGGCCCATTTCTCAGCAACTCGGGAGATCTACTTACTGGTACCCAGGAAAAGGTGAACTCCTGAATGACTACTTTGTCTCAGTCTTTCACCGGACCAAGGGAAAAACAACACCAGGTAGAGTAGAAGATGAGCATGGTAATCGCCTTCCTACTATTACTATAGAATTGATGACCACTTAAAAAAATTAAACGTACACAGGTCAGCAGGACCGGATGATCTTCATCCGAGAGTGCTGAAGGAGCTGGCCGAAGTCACTACAGAACCCCTGGAGAAATGCTTCCACAACTCATGGCACTGTGGAGAAGTCCCTGAGGACTGAAAGAGGGCCAGCATTGTGCTCACCCACAAGAAGACTTGGGTAACTATAGGCCAATTGGCTTAACTTCTATCCTAGGAAAAATCCTAGAAAAGTTCATCAAGGAGTCTCACAGAAGATAAGATTCTGAATGACAGCCAACATGGCTGTCACAGGCAGGTCTTGGCTTACCAACCTCATCTCCTTCTATGACCAGGTAACTCGCCACCTGGACACAAGGGAGTAGCTAGCTACGAGAGAGAACACAAGGGACACAAGGGAGTAACTAGCTGCGAGAGAAAACGCAGAGAGTCGTAGTGAATGGATCTGTCCTCCTGGCGAGACATTGGCAGTGGTGTTCTGTAGGGGTTGGTGCTCGGTCCAGTACTTTTCAACATCTTTAACGATTTGGATGTGGGGGTGAAGAGCTCACTGGCCAAGTTCGCGGATGACACCAAGTTATGGGACAGCATGGTCATGCTTGAAGATAGGTTACAGATATAGGCGGACCTAGACAGGCTAGCAAGTTGGGCGAATTGGAATCTGATGAAGTTCAACGTCGAGAAATGTTAAGTGCTCCACCTTGGGACATGCAGTCCCCAACACACCTACAGGCTGGGTGGCACCAAACTGACTAGCACCACAAATGAAAGGGACCTGGGGGTAATAATAGACGACAGTATGAATGATCTGCAGGTGCAATGCTGTAGCCACTAGGGCAAATAACACTCTGGCATGCATCAAATTGATGCATCTCCAGCAAAACCAAAGGGGCGATTCTTCCACTGTACTTACCAGTGGTGAGACCGTAGCTGCAGTACTGCATCCAGTTCTGGGTACCACACTTTAACAAGGACATGGACAAGCTTGAGAGATTCCAAAGAAGAGCCACTTGTATGATCAGAGCCTTAAAAGGCAAGCCATATGAAGAAAGGCTGATGGATCTGAGATTCTTCAGCCTGAGGAAAAGAAGGCTGAGAGGGGAGCTGGTAGCAGCTTACCTCTGTATTAGGGGAGTACATCAAGGGCTCAGTGAGCAACTGGTCTCCAGGGCACCCGAGGGGAAAACTAGGAGTAATGGCTGCAAATTCCTGGAAGATTGATTCAGGTTAAACAGTAGGAAAAACTACTTCACAGTCAGGGTGTCTGGACTGTGGAATAAGCTCCCTCCAGAGGTGGTGCAATTGCCTACCCTGAAAATCTTCAAGAGGATACTAGAGAGTCACCTTGCTAGGGTCACCTGATCCCCAGTTATCTTTCCTGTTTGGTGCAGGGGGCTGGACCTGATGATCTTCCGAGGTCCCTTCCGGCCTTACAATCTATGAAAGGGAAAGGCAAACCAGCCAGTACTCTTAGGATCTTGATCTTGCTGTGTGTTTGTGGGCAAAACATAAATGTCATCTATGGTAGAACCACTGGAATGGTTGGATCTAACCTGAATGAGGCTGAATACATGAGGCTTTGGCAGCATTCAGTCACGGGGGCAGGGGTGCTTCAGCTTTTGGCATTCTTTTTCCATACTGCCCTGGGAACAAGTGCCAGCTGCAGGTGTTCTTCCCATGCTGCCATGGAGACAAGTGCTGGCAGCTGCTGGGCCCTAGCACCTAACCCATCCCTGGGGTCATTCTGGCCCCTAGCTGGAAAAGGTTGCCTAGCCAGTCTACATGGTGCCTAGAACATGTTGCTCTAAGTTTGCGCATGAAAATGTGCAATTTGTCCAGTGCTTCATGAGAAGTTTGTCATTTTACCCCCATCTTAGAAACTGCAATTTATTACCGCCCATGCAAATATATTTCCTAGCATGAAAAGAAGGTGGATTAAAATAGGTTTGTGTATCTATTCTTCAGTCAAGAATACTTGACTGAGAGGCCCAGATGGAGCTGTGAGCTCCTGATAATGCAGTGTACAGCTGACTGCAAGGGTGAATTGTCTCCTTAATATGGGAGATCAAGAGTTCAGGATTTAAAAAAAAAAAAAAAAAAGGTGGATCAGATATTTGGAGATGGAAGAAAGACAAAAATCCATGTTGACATGTGGAGAGAAAAAAAAGCACTTCAGTGCCTGTGAAGGGTTTAGATTTTGGTAGGACCTTTTCCCCACTTTCATTCCAACCAGAAGTAAGATGATGCAAAACGTTGCTGAACAAAAAATGATTCAGTTTTTATAAAGGGCACATCTACACATGTGCCTATGATGCTTGATGCTGTTGTTACTGTGCTGTCATTTAGTGCTTCCTTTTAGAAGTACTAAATGATGGCATAGTAACAACCCATACTGCACTGTGCTGGCAGCACATGGTTATTTTTAGCCACTACGTCGCCGTAGCAATGTGCTACAGTGAGGGAGCAGGTTGCTATGGTGATGTAGACTGCCCAACATAACAAAAATCTTTTTGATTGAAAGAGAACCTCTGACTGGATAGGCTTCTACAAACATGTATTTTAGTACAGCTCTGTCACCATTTAAAGCTTTTTTGTTATATTTTATGACATTGATTACATAGAGAATTGTCAAGCAGCGTTTACAAAAGTGTAGTGTACTTGTGTCATTACATGCTTGCTATAGGTAATATGAATATGAAGTTTTGGAACGAAATGGAAAACCATTTACCTGTCCTAAAAAAATAAAAAAGTGATTTCAAACACTTTCCTAGTCCACATCAGGACAAAAACAAGACTTTTCCAGTATTTAGAAGTATTTTTTACAACTTTCCTTTCCCCTTCCACCGCATGCACTCCCTCAGAGTTATTAGTAGCCGAGTAATTAAGGATCTCACTGGGTTGTGTAAAGGTGAAGGTTGACATCTCTGCTTTGCCTAATTCAACTCTGGAACTTAAAAATCAGTCTGACACATTTTGTAGGTCATTTTCCAAACTACTAGACTATTGACTGTTGTGGGATAGGTATTGATGCATCTCTTCTAATTAACCTGTTCCACTTTGCATAAATAAAAAGCATTGTGCCAGAGAGGAAAATAATTACTATACCTCAATGGCTAAGGTGCTCACCTGGATTGTAAGAGAATGATGGATCAGGAACTTGAAACTATCTTACATATCAGTTGAATGCCTTAATGCTCTGGGCTATTGGCTTTTCTGTGGGAGCATCTCTTATTTTCTCTCTCTTTGGATTAGAAATTTAGCTTGGATCTAAAAATGTGTTCCTGATGAGGTTTATTCTCCGTTCTCCCTCCCAAATCTGCTGCCAATTTGGTAGCAGCTGTTACAAGGTTAAACCCCTAGGGTTTTGCTGAGTGTCGTGAATCAGAGCAGCCACCGGCAGCTTGTCTGACTCGCACACCGGAGTGTTTAGATTTAGAGCTCGGCAGGCGGGTAATTGATGGATGGAGTGGAATTAACCAGGCACAGACACGTGTAGGTTACAGGAGTTTGTTTACTTACGTCGCCTAGATAGTGATGACGACGCAGGCGAGCCTTTGTTCCATTACAGCTTCGGTTACAGAGTTGAGTACACGCGTATAGCTTTGGTTACAGAGTTGAATACACGCACGCAGTCAGGTTACAATGAGATAATGACGGACGTGGCGCCGGAACGAACGGTTGGGCTTGCAAGACTTTCTACGTCAATATTTTACGCTGACGGGGTGATTGATTGGGAATTGATCAAGTCCCCAACTCTCTGGTGACGAGCACAGGTGTTTCCTGTGAGATCCCCAGAGTTCTCCGACTTGGGCGGAAACCGTTAAACTATTTATAGGCAGAGGTGTTTGACAGAGATGCCCAATCGTGAACCGTTATATGGAATCTTTAATTTTTTGGTAGGTGGCAGCTCTTTGTCTCCTCAAGTTACAAGGTAGTGCATTAGGTTTCTCTACCTGTTACGTGTGTGCTACATGTGAGGAGCTTATGCTTATTTTTGGACCAATTATATATAGTTTCCCCTAGCATTTTATTTCAGCTGACCAATTATCTACAGTACTCCGGCCGCGTTTTGTTTCAAGGAATTTTTGGCAGGGATGTCTTTTAACCCTTAATAGTCAAATGGAGATGATTTGAATGGTATCTCTTGCTCAGTGGCATGGGCACAAGTTAATTGGGTTGTGACACTGAGCAGGAAAAGAAAGGTGTGTGATACTGATAAGTAGACTGTCCCTACTCCATATGGCCAGTATTCAGCCATGACTGTGGAGTAATATATTTTTTCTCCTTCTTCCCCCTGCCCCCCCATACAAGGTATTTGTCTTATCTGTTGGGTGTGGGGGATGTGGGAAAATATGGTGGTAAAGATGAGCCCAACTGTGCAAGCCTGCTTGATAGCCCATCTGGGGATACAGTAAGCAAATAAGTTTTCAAGGTTGATAGACATTCACTGTCAGAAAAAGAAGTATGTACTAGGAACAAACAAGTGTAATTTTTTATTCAACCAGTATTCCTCCAATCCACTTTACTTCATTATGGTGCCTTCTAATTAATATCTGCAATGTGATGTTCTGCTCCCCTAATGGAAATGGCCATTTCATCATCCTCATTTGATCTCTGGCTTTCTTCCATCTCAGTTCTTAGGTGAATCTCTATTCCATGCAGCTACCCTCCTGATAAATTACATTCATTCTATGATGCATCTTGACTCAGTGGCCTAATGGATGTAACTGCTGCTCAAATTTGCAGAATAGTCTGAGAAATTGGGGAGAAAATTAGATTTATTGTGATTGTGCAGCATCTGGTTGATATCATCACTGTAATTAATGTGAAACTGGTCATGCAAGGCAGTCAGTTCTTCAATATAGATAGCATTATCTTTCTATAGAAATGTTGAAGGGAATGCTAGAGATTCCTGGGATAATATATTTCCCCAAATGTTTAACTATTACTGTGCTTTCTTGAATAAGACACACATGTTGTTTTGAAAGGCAGAATGATGAAAAAAAATATTTCCTTAGCAGTACTGGTAAGTATGCTATCTTCCCAGGGAAAACATAGGGAGCTGCTGTTGCAGGGAGTGGGGAGAGCAAAATGTTGGAGCTGCTCTTTTAACTCTCTAGCTTCAGGACACTATAGGTGCTGCTGGCTGAGTCAAACTGCCCAACTGCTCTTCGTTTCTCTTTCTCTTCCTGAGCTGGGTATACAGCCTGAAGTGCCTGCCAGGTCATTTGAGGGCCTGAACCTAGCCAGTTTTGCCTGTGAAGTCAGCTGAGGGCCCACCCAGCTGGTTCAGTAGGAGCCTCTGCCTCAGCACATGGGCTTGGCTCCATTTTAGTAATACAGCAAAGGTGAGCCCTGGGTGCCAGGGCAGAGGCTTTTGCTGAGTTGGTAGCAGCTTATGCAGCACCAGCCTTGGTC